>NW_003303701.1:237996-277310 GCF_000142945.1 Phytophthora infestans T30-4 | reverse complement strand
CCGCTCGCCAAAGACATTAAGATGCTGAGTCATGTGAGTATTTGCTGTTCCCAGACGACTAGTAAGGAGCTTGAAGAAATTGGACTTCCCAATTTGCTTCTCCATTGAATATAACACGAGCATAACCTTCGTCTTGTTGTCTGGATAGGACAAAGACTACCAATATACTCCATCAACCACTGGTACCTCTCAGGATGATCGAAGCAAATGATACGCTTCAGGTAATCAATTAACACTGGGTGCAAGTCAGATTCGGTAATTTCTTCGTGCAAATCCTTCGCCAGTAGTGGATTTGTTAAGCTGAATGTCTCCATGTCATTTGGATCATGTTCCCATTTGCAGACAGTATTTGCAAACTTGTGGAATGGAGCCGTATTGAGAAGGTCCGACAGCTTGATGGAACGTGGCTTCTTGATTTTAATGAGCTGAATTTGCACCTTGAAGAAGTTCTTTGGATCATATGCCTTGATCACAAAATTATCGTCCTCCGTTGGCTTACGCTTGTAGTAGGTGATATCGGTTCCTTCAAAGACGTATAGCCCGTGAATGAAGTAGAGTACAAATCGTTTTAGCACATGAAGAGACTCGAAGCTGGTAGTTTTCAACATCTTCTCGAAAGTACTGAAATTTAAATTAAAGTCACGGTTGGTCTTGTTCTCGATCACTAGATACTTCTCCGCCCAATATTCAAGCTCATCGATCTTAAATGATGTATCAACCATGGCTGAACGCATGTCGTCAATTGTTCGGCCAGTTAATTTCACCAGTTGAGTTAGTGTTGCCAACTTCCGCTCAGATTTGAATGTCAATTCGAAATCATGATCAGGTGTGGAAAGCTCAAACGTCTTCGAAGTGGAAGTTTTCCTTGGCTCTTTGATTTCATATTCATCTTTCCATTGCTTGTATGCAGCAGAATTACAACCAGCAGCAACCCCTATCAATTTGTCTTCGTTCAGTGATGGATTATACTTGGAACCAAACCAATCATCGAAATCTTTAGTAGCCCACTCCTTGTTGAAACGCATTACTTGTTGTTTGATTACACATAGATATGTCTTGCGCATCAAGTACCAATCAGAATGAGGTTGACGAGCAAAGAATCCAGCGAGATTGCACACGTTTTGGTTGTTGCGGAACCAAAGATTGTGAATCATCATGCATAATCTATACAATCGATTATCGTAGATTTAGCTGCAATGCAGTATTCCACACCGCATTCAACGGTCACTTTTCCAAATGATTCACGGTCTTCACTGGACTTAAAGAAGAAGTTGTCAAGTACATGTGATCCATCCAGTACATTGAATTGATTTTGCAAGAGGTAGGTGTATCTGTAACGGAATACGTAGCCCTAAGTGTACCCTGGTTACATGAAGTGTGACACGTCATACTTCGGGATATTTGTACAAAGTATCAAGGTCGTTCAAAGCCAACCATTGGTTAACGACATTGCATTTCTATAGGTGGCTTATAGTTTGTATTAAACCCAAGCTTTATCTACCTATAAATATACTCAGTTTATAATTAGGTCACTTCGCTCTCTTTTGAATAAAGAGGGGACCTGTGAACTGCCGTTCACTGAGCGTTTGTATACTCTCGAAAGATAACTTCCTCTAGCGCAAGGTGCTGTGTGACCCCGTCACACTTGGTAGCACTCGTAGTCAATCCACGCCACCGCGGGTAGACTACCTGAACCTCTTCGAAGTTCGTTGCCATGGATAGGAACGACTTCTCCCATATGAACGACTCTCAGTTCAAGTCGGTTTGGAAGATGGCAGGCATCTTCGGGATGGAAACCCTGCAGAGCCTGGTGGTGTCAACACCGGCTGAGCAGTTCGAAGGCGTCTATGCGTTTGACGCGTACGAGCAGAGGCTCATCGCGCATGTGCGGGAGAGCCTGCAGGCTCCGGCGGCGTAAGCGAATCCGTCTCACCCGAAGCCAATACTGCTGAAGGTTAAGCCGTATGAAGGGAAGGAAGGCGAGAACCTTTAGTTCTGGGTCCGAGAAGTAGATCTCGCGATGAACGCGGCTCTGATCTCGACCGAGCAACTTCGTGTTGCTTTTGCACTCTCCAACCTTAGCGGCCGTGCTAAGAGTTGGGTGTACACACGGGAAGCAACATCCCCTGGATGTTTCACATCCTGGGATCAGCTGTGTGAACAGCTCCGAGCCGCGTTCCTCCCGGCGATCTTCGAGTACCGCCAGCGTTCGCGCTTCCTCTCGTGTAAACAAGGGAGGCGTGAAGTGCACGAGTACGTGCAAGAGATACGGGAGTTCATGTCGTCCCTAGTGGGAAACCCACTCAACGAACACATCAAGATGGCTGTGTTCATGGACGGCCTTCGAGTGGGCCCCGCACGCACTCAGCTGTTCCGGTTGTAGTCAAGCACCCTTGAAGAGGCGATTCAAGTGGCTCTTCAAGAAGCGTACAACCATCGCCAGGCGTGTACGCCGGCCTCAGCGTGGCCTGGGAGTTCCTTGTCGGCCCCCGGTCGAGCAAGCCCTAACGGACCAGTTCCCATGGAACTCGGGTCCGCCGAATAGCGTGATATCCGCTGCTTCGGCTGCGGGAAGATGGGTCACTTCAAGCGCGACAGTCCCGCGGAAAGGCTCCGCAGACGGTCCTTCCCCAAGCCCGTCCTTAAGGGTCGCTGGCAGGAGCCAGGATCCCGGGGACAGGGGAACGCCGGGAATCAGTAGGAGCGGGGCGCCCTACTGGGGAAGAACTAAGTCTTCCTGATGGGTGCGCGGGTGGCGCGTACCACGGGAACTTAGCCCCTGAGAGTTTTCGCACTCTCGAATCGGCGAAGAGCAGCGGCGGATTGCTCGTAGTACACGGATGTGTACGGGGATACGATCATCCCTTTAAAATCTTGATCGATTCTGGGGCGTCGAAGAATTTCGCACGCCGCCAGACGGTTGCTCGTAACAGCAACAAGTTGTCCGATGCTTTGAGAGAAAGCAAGGACAACGGAACGGTGTCAGTGCGACTGGCCGACGATAAGGTCGTCACTGTCCCCAACGTCCAAGTGGATCTGGCTGTCAAGTCTGAAGACTTTGACAGCCTCGAACTGTTCACTGTTCTCGATATGGATCCATATGATATGATCTTGGGCATGCCCTGGCTTGAGAAGCACGAGCCCAGGATCGACTGGCGAGGCAAGGCAATCGGTGCCAGCCGCCCTGCGCAGTCCGACAGAGCATTGGTGAGTCATGTTCCCACCTCTGTCAGGACCCGGGGCGCCCGCAAGGGCTGCCAGGGTACCAAAGCAATCGGCAGATGTTTGGGGGTCGTCGACGTATATGACGGCTCCGATGATGCTTTGATGGTGGCAGCGTCCAGAAGAGGCGCTGGCCAAGTGGGTAACTCAGGTTCACAGGCGGGTAACTTAGTTCCGCAGACAGCTGCAGCTGTCATGAACACTGACAATAGTGTGTTCAAAGTGGGTAACAGAGTTCCACTCACGGTTGACCAGACCTTAACGGAAGAGGAAGGCGTCGAACACGCTTCTCGTGTGGGTACCACAGTACCACACGAGACCACGAGTGCCTCGGATGTCGTAGCGCCGACATCCCTAGACGTGGGCAGCAAAGCTCCACGTCACGGTCGCCGTCGTCAACGACGCCGCCGCCGCCTCAAGTCGGATCCGAACTTCGCTCAGATCGACGTCGCTTCAAGCGGCTCGGAGTCCGGGGCCCGGGCTCCTCCGACAAGGCCGGTGGCAGACGGTTATCACGTCTTCGATGGCGAGACCGGAATGCCCGTCAAGGCATCTGGTGTCCACTTGGAACCGTTGCCAGAGGTTGCAGAGATACTGAACCTGGAGGAAATGACGGCTGAGTCTTTCCTGGCCAACCTCAAGGCTGGATAGATTGCTGAGATGGTGCTCACGAGACCTGAGTCCACTCGGAGGACCTTTGCCTTGGACGAGAAAGGCATGTAAGACCTAAACAAGCAGTGTCAGACGCGCTTGGGTTCTGAGATCCTTAAGATCCCCAAGGATCCGGTGTATCCTTTGGTGACAGAGTATGCGGACGTGGTGATCAATCCCCGATTCAACTCCCACCAGATCGAGGCGTACGGCACAAAGTATTGTGTCACGAGGCAATGGCCTCTCCCGTCCGAACAGTGCGAGGTCATTGATGCCTTCTTCGCCGCGAAAGCGAAGGCAGGCATGGTGCGGGAGTCAAAATCCCCGCACTCGACGCCGACTTTCTGCGTTCGGAAGCCGAACGGAAAGTGACGTCTGGTTCACGCTTATAACAAGCTGAGCAACACAACAGTGCCGGCCCAAACACCAATCCCACGAAAGGATGTGTTGTTGAACAACATGGCCGGGAGCGTACTGTACAGTGCGCTGGATTTGGTAGACGGATACTACTAAAACCTGATGCGAGAGAGCGACATCCCGCTCACCGCGGTAAGCACTCCAAGCGGCATGCGTTGGGAGTGGCTCGTCATGCCGCAGGGCTTGTCTAACGCCCCGGCGACGTTCAATCGCCTGGTGACGCAATTGTTTCGCCCTTTGCGTATCTTCGCACAGACGTACTTCGACGACATATTCGTCCATAGCCGTGCCGAGGGAGGCAAGACGGCCATGGAGGTGCATCTAGGACACCTCCGTCGAGTGTTGGACGTAATGCGAGCGAACAAGCTCTACGCCAACATCGACAAGTGCGTTTTCGTGTCACCAGAGATTAAAGTTCTCGGTTGCTTTGTAAGCAACGTGGACGTTCGGGCTGACCCAGACAAGGTCAAGGCCATACCAATCTGGCCGACGCCCCGATCCTAGAAGGATCTTCGAAAGTGGTTGGGCTTGGCCAACTACCTTCACAAGTACAGCGCAGCCCTTGTCGAGCCTCCTTCAGAAGGACATCGACGCTGCGAGCAAGAGCACCAGGATGCTTTTGACAGCATCAAGGTCAGTCTCCAAGAGGCCCCTGTCCTGGCCCTGCCGGATCAGACGAAGCCGTTTAGCGTCGTCTGCGATGCCTCCGATTACGCCATCGGATGTGCATTGCTGCAGACCGACACGGCTGGACACGAACGAGTCATCTCGTTCCAGTCCAGGCAGTTCAAAGCCGCCGAGCGGAACTACCCTGCCCACGACAAGGAGCTCCTGGCAATGAAATATGTCCTTGTGAAGCTTCGTGTTCACCTTCTGGGCTCTCGGCCCTTCGTTATCTACACAGACCACGCATCCTTGAGGACGGTGACTAACTCGCCTCACCTCTCCTAAAGGATGGCAAGGTGGCTATCCTTCTTCGCGGAGTACAACTTCCGCGTCGAATACAAGCCGGGCAAGCTCAACGTGCTTGCGGGCGCCCTCTCGCGGCGTCCTGATTAGAGTTGGCCCACATCACGCGGGTGACAACGGATCTATATGATCTGATACGCACGGCGTATCGGGACGATGAGGCTCTCGCGCCTATCGTCAAGTTCCTTATGGCAGGAGCGAGCGCGTAGGCCGACTGGCTCTCGTCGCGACAGCGCTCACAGCTCCACCCATATGAGTTGAAAGATGGCCTCCTCTATAACCAAGTGGAGCCCACAGAACCTTCACGGGTGGTCGTACCCAATGACGAGGATCTGAAGTTCGATATCCTCGCGTAGGCGCACGACGCTCCCTCCAGCGGCCACTTGGGCCGTGAGTAGACCTTTCTGGCGGTCTCTCAGTCCTTCTGGTGGACCCACATGTACAAGTGGGCCGCCCGGTACTTTAAGACATGCAAAACATGTCAGCGGGTCAAACTCGCAGGGCACTCTTCGGCTCCACTACAGAGCCTGCCCGTACCGGCTGACTGTTGGAAGTCGATGAGTCTTGACTTCATCTTTGGGCTTCCCGCCGACGGACACGGCAACACCTGAATTTTTGTGTTCGTGTGTCGGCTGAGCAAGATGGTACATCTTGCTCCGGTTACCGTCATTGTTACGAGCGAACGAACCGCAAGGTTGTTCGTTGATGGTGTGTTCCGCTATCATGGTCTCCCAGAGACGATTGGCTTAGACCGAGACCCGCGGTTAGCGGCTGCATTTTGGAAAACGCTGTTCCCGTTACTGGGAACTCGTCTGCAGATGTCCACTGCGGACCATCCGCAGACAGACGGCCAGACGGAGCGCGTCAATCGAGTGCTCGAGGACACTCTGCGCAGTGTGTGCGCGGCAGCACCACGTACGTGGTCGACGCAGCTTCCAGCTGTTGAGTTTGCGCTCAACAACGCGGTGCACGCGTCCACGGGGTTCACGCCGTTCTACTTGAACGGCTTCCGTCACCCCAGAGTGCCTCTCACTCTTCGAGGAGACACTGACTCCTCTATTCTAAGTGGAGGAGAGGCTCGGAAAGCCCTTTCCTCCCAGGTCTCGGATGTGAGACCAGTTTCGCTGCGAAATCAAGTGGAAATTTTTATGGATACCAAGCTGAGCGTTGTCAGCAGGGTCCGCGATGCCATGGCAGCGGCCCAAGATCAACGAAAGGAGTACTCCGACAAACGTGACAGAGGAAACTTAAGTATATTTAAGGTGGGGGACTTAGTGTTGCTAGACACGAGGAACCTACCTCTTGACACTGTCAGCTCTGTCGGCAGCAACAAGCTGAAGCACCGCTTCATCGGACCATTTGCAGTCCTGGCCAGACATGGTGCGTCGTACACCATCGACCTGCCAAAGTCAATGACGACGCACCCGACGTTCTATATTGGACGTCTCAAGCGGTACTTTGATCCGCAAGGGGTTGCTGACTCGCAGACCTACCTTAACCCAGCTCCTCGAAGCGAGGGCCGGTCACTGACGTCGACGAGGGTGTCAGAGCAGGCACCCAAGCCTCGGTCGGAGCGGCAAGGCTGCGGTCAAGACCGTACGCCGGAGGGGCTCCGTACGAACGGACACCGATGACATACACCGAGTAATGAGTACGCCGGGTAGGCATCATACGCGTACGTCTGGGAGTGTGCCGCAGGCGGCTTCAAACGTGGCAGCAGAGTCTCGATCCGTCGGATCATGCGAAAGGCCTTGTCCACATCGGACGAAGAGGCCCGGCGATCCACCCGCAGATGCAGGCTCGCGACCTCTCGCTCCAGCAGGCGGCCCGCAAGACGAGCGAGCTCGCGGCCTGGGCGGCAGCATCACCGCCAGTCCCAAGGCCAAGTGCAATCTCAAGCACGAGGACACGTTGACGGAGGCAGGCAACATCAGGGCCCTGTGTCGGACCCGCAGCCGGAGCACTCGGACGAGAGTGGCATTCGGGAGCCGCCGAGTACCCTCGTACTCGTACGAGGGCACCTCCGTCCCTGCTTGACCGGAATAGAGAAGTCCACTTCCACGTGGCGCGGATCCGCCAGGAGCAACGGCGTCGCGGTAAGCGACAGCTCCTGGTGAAGTGGAGGGTTATGCCCACTTCGAGAACTCGTGGGAGCCGATTGAACGGCTCCTGATTGACTGCCCGAAGGCTGTCGCAATCTGGGAACAGAAGCGGCGGCAGCTTCATAAGTAGTCCGGGGCTTCTTGCCCGAACGGGGTACGGACGATGAATACATTCCGTACCCGCGCTCATCGTGAGCGCTAGAAGCCGCGCGCTTCAGGATGTCCCTTGGCAGCATGCGCTTGCTGACTAAGTGGGCAAACCTCACACGAAGATCACGCTGGGTCAGGATACGGGACTGCAGCTGATCTTCATGGAGTTCCCGTAACTCCGTGGATGAGTACTTAAGAGTCTCCACCCATGCCCAGAACATGTCCTCACAAGAACTCCACGTGGGACAGGTCTCGGGCATAACCCAGGGGTATCCCCAAAGAGGACAGAGACCACCCCGGGTCTCGGGCTTCTTACGACACGTCGTGAAGTCCTTAAGGGGAATGCGGTGTGGCGCGAGAGGCACACAGTGAGCAGCCTCCAAGTTGTCAACGAACAACTGTTCCTTCTGAACAAGGGCTCGTTCATAGATGCCCCTAGAAGTTTGGCCGCCCACAAAACCACGAGGAGCGACGAGAAGCTCTAGGAAGAGGTCAGCCACAGAGCTCTCCTCGGGAGGCCAATACCCTCTTAAGTTGATGGCAGCTCCCTGGCTGACGGGTGCCGCCACCGAACCCCCACGCACACGCTGGACAGCTTGGAAATCCTCCTGCTGCTGGTCGAGGTCATTCGTGACCCCCCGGGGCTCAGAGATAGCACCCTCCTCCTCATCTTCTTCCTCCTTCTCCTCCTCTTCGTCCGAGGAGTCAAGGATGGTCTGATGGGAGTGTCGAGACTCCTTCTCATCGCGGAGTGGATACTTAGAGGCCGTACGCTTCTTTGAGGGCTTGGCGCCTTCGGCTTTAGAGGTCTTAGCACGCGCAAGACCCTCGGCAAGCAAGAGACGTTTGCGAGGATTCTCTTCCTCATCGCCACCGGCTTTGGGAGCGCCCTTAGCCTTGACGGCCGGACTCTCAGAGCGCACATAGGTCCTGGGACTGTGATCACCTTGATCACTAGCGAGCGATTGCACGCGGTCATCTTTGTGCTCACTGGGCACTGGGCTGTGCCCTCCCACAGAGCCCGCAGGAGCGTCGTGCGTGCTCTCAGACTCGACTTCGCCCTCACCGCCAGAGTCGAACTCACGTTCTACGAACCGAGAATTCGGACGGTTGTCTGGAGAGGCCGAGGGCGACGGTCTGCGGCGCTTGCTTGCTCGCTTGCCCACAGCCGCGTCACCCGAGGAACCGATCGCCTCAGAGGCCACCTGAGTAGCCTCCTTCAGTGCCGAGCCTTTGCCGTGAGGCTTAGTGCTCTTGGCTTGCGCCTTTCCGGCAGCAGCCTTGGAGCGTGTCTTGGCACCGCTCTTTGCAGTGCCACGAGGCATGATAAACATTCGAAGTGGAGACCTAAAAGAAGAGCTCACAGATTGCTGCTCGAGGCTCTAACTGTGAAGTGAGCCTCCGCCGCGCTCGCGCGGCCAAGTCGATGGTTTTCGACTTTGAGAATGAGAGTTTGTGACGAATACCTCTTCATTCTGATTGGTCGGTAAACCGAACCTAAGTGGGGGGATGTAGCGGGGTACGCATCCCTAAGTGTACCCTGGTTACATGAAGTGTGACACGCCATACTTCGGGATATTTGGTACAAAGTACCAAGGTCGTTCAAAGCCAACCATTGGATAACGACATTGCATTTCTATAGGTGACATATAGTTTGTATTAAACCCAAGCTTTATCTACCTATAAATATACTCAGTTTACATTCTACCTTAATTAGGTTACTGCGCTCTCTTTTGAATAAAGAGGGGACCTGTGAACTGCCGTTCACTGAGAGTTTGTATACTCTCGGACGATAACTTCCTCTAGCGCAAGGTGCTGTGTGACCCCGTCACAGTATACGTTGTTGCCAAAGTCAGGCGTGACATTATCGCTATGCTTGTAATCAACGGTATCGCCAACTACGTGCATCTTCGACTTGATCCAATCACTTGGTGATAAAACTCGTGAATCCCCCAGCTTGGGCTGATCGTATTTATCGACAGATTTCATGTGCTGAATACAAAGCTCACCATAAATTTCTTCAATAGACTTGGTCATCGTTGGTTCAGCAACTGCAGGTTCAGCAACTGCTGGCTGATACTTTGCGTGGTGTCGGCACCAATCGCCTTTTGGGCCGCAATGTTGGCTCGCCTTTTGGTGGTTTTCTGGGAAGATGTACTTACACATTGTTATTTCTATATATTTATTTTTTATCGCTCAAGATAAACACTACTTCCTCTGTCCGAAAATATAGGCGGGGCATCTGTTTAAACCGTGTCCGAAAATAAAAGCGGTGTGCTTACAAATTCAAGTCATTTGATAGTACTGTCGGATTCCACCTAAGTACGCCCATACAAATGATGTTATTGTTGTCGGCCGCTGCAAACCAGACCGTAGAAATATTTAGGCGCTCTACGTGGCACCGTTCAACAGAGAATCATACGCACTACATCTCTACAGGTTTCTATGACATTTCGTGTAAAATTGACATCCCGGCGAAAGATTTTCAAATTTCACATCTTCATTACGAACTTTGCATAACGATAACTTTGCGACCAGGTGGCCGATTTGCTTCAAACGTCGACCAAAACAATTGCCGTGTATCTAAACATCAATTATGACCAATCCGCTGCTTGTTTAAAGGTTTTCTGTTCTTAAAATTTATTTTGCCCGCCCATCCTGCTTATATTTTCGGACGGAGGAAGTATTATTTAGTTTCTATATATTGAGGAATATATTTGTCAGAAATAAAAAAAAAATATGGGAGTGATGTGATTGGCTAAAACTGTGCGGTGTGTTGCGTGAATGAGTGCTGCTGCTCAGTCGAGAACTTTCCGCACGAAGATGGCAGAGGTCGAGTTGGAGTGCGCGGTATACGGCGAAGGGACTGTGTTTCCCGTGAAGATAGCGAGCAATGCGAAAGTGAGCGCGCTGCAGGAGAAGCTAGCTGGCATCTTGAGCACCGAGCAGCACACTGTTCCCTCACGATTGTTGACGCTCTACTTGGCGCGAAAGGAAGGGGAAACCGTTTGGTTGGCGGACGACCGCAACACGGAAAGCTTCTTGCAAGGTGGCATCAGCACTGGTTATGACAAGATGCGTCCGTCGTGGAAGCTCAACAAAACGGAGTTGTTTGGGCCGAGTTTCACGCCGGGAGATGAAGAGATTCACGTGCTGGTGGAACTGCCACAATTGTCGGAAGCTGAGCTGCCTCGAGATCGTCAACTTTGTGTGGGCGACGTTCATATGCCAATCACGCAAAGTATGTCGTTGAATTCGCCAGCACTGGTCGCATTTTGGAAAGCATTTCTGAATGACAGTACCGACGTGAAAGCTGACGCATTGGTAGAGTTACCCCGAGACACGTATCTTCTTGGTGATTCGACACTCGGCTCTCGTATCTACATTCGTCATTGCTACCCTGCGCTATGGGAACTTTGTCTCGAGAGGATCCGAGATGAAAAGACGAACACACCGCATCTCGTGATCCTCGGCACCCCGGGAATCGGCAAGACGTTTTTCGGCTTTGTGATCGTGCTTATTCTCGCCCGTGCTGGTGCAACGGTGGTATATGAGAGTGGTGGCCTCAAGAAGCGCTTTTTATTTGCTCACAATGTGGTGGCTCAAGGATCTCAGGAAGATTTTGTGCGCATTCTCGACCAGCCGACTACATACTACATCGTGGATGCCGTCAAGCCTGCGTATTACCCAGCGAAGACGATTCTTTTGACGTCGCCGCGCCGCTCCATCTGGTACGAGTTCAACAAGACCAATTGCCAGTCCTGCTACATGCCAGTGTGGTCTTTGAAGGAGATTCTACAATGTCGTAAGCTGATGTACTCGGATACACCTATGGCCGTCGTGCAGGATTGCTTTCGTCGATGGGGTGGTATTGCTCGCTATGTCTTGCGATTTTCACAAGTTGGTGACCAGCAGGTGTTGCTTGAAAAAGCAACGGACACTGTTGATCTCGACTGGTTGGTGAAAGCCTGTAGTCAACTTGATGCGAACGACGCTCAAGTGTCGCATCGATTGCTGCACTATCGCGTTAGCAAAGCTTTTGACAGCGAGTACTTCGCTTTTGCATCGCAATATGTTCAGCAAGCGGTGTACAATCGGCTGTACAAGAAGGATAAGCGGAAGCTGCTAGAGTTCATTGCTGCCTCGGATGGAGTTGGTGCTCTTTCGTGGCCACTTGTTCGAAGGGCATGTGCATTCAGTGCTGCCGCGAGGTGGAACGTTTCAAGTTCGACGTTTGGTCGAAAACAACGAGGCGTACGATGATGATGATGATGACCTTATGGGAGATGAATGGGACGGCGATGACGAGGATGGTGATGATGGCATGAATGAAGATGATGCCGTTGCGATGGACGAATCCAATGCTGTGGCGTTGGTCGACGGTGGCGCCGCACCTGTCATTTCTTTTCAGAGACTCGAGAAAGTTGTTGTTTTCAATCATGGCAGTGAAATTGAAGCTGCTTCTAACACGAGTTACCTACAGCCAGCGGTGAAAAATTACCAGTCGGTCGATGCGATCATCAAGCCGGATATTTTGTTGCAGGTGACAGGTGCACACAAACACCCCTGCAAGCAAAAAGGTCTCCACGATGTGTTGGAGCTCCTGGGAAATCCTGCAGCACCGCGGCTGTACTTCGTGCTTCCGCCTGACAGATTCACCGATTTCAAATATCAAAAGTATCTGGACTCAAAACGCAAGAGGATGATGGCGCCAAGCTATGAGAACGTGTGCAAGATACAGCAGTTTGCGATGGAAGTCAAATTTGAATCGGAGTAGGTGTGCAGTTCCGAGGTTCCAAAACCGCGTTCCGAACCGGTTCCAAAATGATGCCATACTTACTACATGTAGAGCTGCTGTAGTGCTTCAATTCTATAATGAAATGCAATTATATGTATTAATTGTGGGAACCCTGGGTCCAAAATTTTCGGAACCAAATTTTAATAACTAGAAGGGCTGTGGTTACATTGACATTTCTCCGTTGGTGCTCGGGCTCCGAGTTCTTATACTTTTATATGTAAACATATAAAATTTATAGAGAGGGGGGTAAGGGGTAGTTTAGAAAGAACAGGACAGTCCCGCGTTTTTTTTGTGGAACTTGGGAGCTCGGTCCCGCATGGTGTATAAAATCTACCATGATCATAATACATGTAGTTAATGCTACGTCGGTTCGGTGACATGGAACCGGTCCAGGTCATGTTTAGGAACCTTACGCACTACTGAATTTTAATAACTACAATCACTCTGGTAATCCCTCGTTTAAAGCGCCGATCGGGGACAATGTACGAGAATTCACATTAGGATTACGTTAAGTCGCGCGTTCTTTCTCTGAGCGTACGCTAGTGGACAGACTGCATTGATTATGTTACATCGTCCGCTCAACCTGTGCATAAAATGGCATCTAGGGTACCCTTAGACTCTAAGGGTAAAAAGTTAGAGACAGCGATGATGTACCATGTAGTAGTACAGTATTAATACGTCACTTCACGCACGAATCGAAGCTCTCAAGACAACTCAAAGGACCATTATCATCTCGTTGATCATCAACGAGGTGATCAACTTGATCATCGAAGAGAATAGAACAGCATTAACCCCGTAAGACAAGTCCGTGCGCCTTGCACTAGTGTCAAGCTCATGGCCTTGCAAGAGATTTGCTTGAAAAGCCTAACGTAATTGTGCTCCAATAAAACAAGACTGTGCGCTAACCTATTTCATTTCGACGTTTTAACCATTTCCTAAAACTTAAAACACGAAAACTTGTGAGACAGTGGAATGGGCAGACTGCTCATATCCGCAGTGCATTACCCGCAAAAAGAATGGACACTTGACAGCAGGAGTCAAGTGTGCAGTTCTTCTCACAGGACAGCACAGGGACCGATCACAGCAGAGCCGATTCCACCCCACTCTCCATCGCTGGAAAGCTGACGGCGGAGTGATCTTCTCGTAGCGGCTAAGTACTGGGCAAATAATAAGCAGCAGACAATATACACATCATCCGGCTCCCAGCACCTTACAGCTCGAGCTCCTTCACCGTTTCCCACGTGAAGTCCGCGTCCTCACGGCCGAAGTGGCCGTAGGCAGCGGTCTTCTGCATCACCGGGCGCTTCAGCTGCAGGGTCTTCTGGATCATACCCGGACGCAGGTCGAAGTTCTTCTTGATGATCTCAACCAGGTCGTCGTCAGTCACACCTTCCTTCACCGTGCCGTACGAGTCGACGTGGATCGACAGCGGGTAGGGCACACCGATGGCGTACGAGAGCTGCACAAGGAGACGGTGGGCAAGACCCTTGGCCACCACAGACTTGGCAACCCAACGCGCAGCGTAGGCAGCAGAGCGGTCAACCTTAGTCGTGTCCTTGCCGGAGAAGGCACCTCCACCGTGAGCGCCCCAGCCGCCGTACGTGTCGATGATGATCTTACGGCCAGTCAGACCGGCATCACCGTGCGGTCCACCAATGACGAAGCGTCCAGAGGGGTTCAAGTGGTACACTGTCTTGTCGTCAAGGTACTTCTCCGGGATAACGGTCTGGATGACGTGCTTCATCAGATCCGCGGCGATCTGCTCGTTGGTCACGTCGTCGTTGTGCTGGGTAGAGATGACTACGGTGTGCACGCGCTGGGGCACCATGCGGCCGTCCTCCTGCTTGTACTCCACAGTGACCTGGGTCTTACCGTCGGGGCGAATCCAGTCAAGGGTGCCATTCTTACGCACTTCTGTCAGCTTGGAGCCAAGCTTGGTAGCAAGCACGTGCGACAGCGGCATGAGCTCGGGCGTCTCGTCCGAGGCGTAGCCGAACATGATACCCTGGTCACCAGCGCCGACGTCCTCGTCCGTGACGGAGTCCACAGATTGGGCGATGTCAGGCGACTGCTGCTCAATGGCCACAATGACGTTGACCGTCTTGTAGTCAAGGCCCTTGGCAGGGTCGTCGTAGCCGATCTCCTTGATGGTGTCACGGATGACCTTCTCGTAGTTGACGATAGCCTTGGTGCTGATCTCGCCGAAGATCATGACCATGCCAGTCTTAGCGCACGTCTCGCAGGCAACGCGCGAGTTGGGGTCCTCCGACACGCAGGCATCCAGCACGGCGTCGGAGATCTGGTCACAGAGCTTGTCCGGGTGGCCCTCGTTCACGGACTCGGACGTGAACAGGAAGGTACGGTCCTTGGTGGTGGTCTGGGTCATCTTTAAGGATTGAAGGAGTTCTTAAAGTGCAGAATGAATGTGGGCGCCGGCAAGCAGATTCCAGAATGGGCGCCGCCATGGATGGCGCAGCATGGCATCGGTTTAAAGCGTAAAAACCTCGGGGCTTGAAGGTGAAAAACCTTGGTCGAAGAATGCAGGTGAGTGGTGGGCCCAGCGCGATGAGCTTTCAACCAATCGACGTGCCGCGTTCCGCCGCCTGGACCAATCATACGAGCACGTAGCGTCTGGTCAGGAGACGAACATGTACATTCGCTCTGCCCGTGTCGTCATCCTCGAGACCTCGCGATCTCATAATAACGCTGGCGTACGGGGGTGGTGTTCGTGCTAATGAAATCTTGCTCCACCGAGCGCTGCGGGTGTACGCGTGGCATGTCAGCGTCGACCGCTACACCGGACTTGCTTGCTTAGCACCACCCATTTTCAATCTCAGGTGCGTCACCCATCTACCTTGATAATCCAATGGAAATTCTACTGGGAACGCCGAAGGTAGCCAAACGTTTTATGCGGGGAATGAATTCTAAAAGATAAGTGATGATCTTTTTTTCGACCAATCGACCAGAACACGCTGTTCCACATTGAACACGACATATTTCTAGCCAATTGAATGCAAACACGATGACAGCAAGTTGCAGACTCAAACTATCCATGGTGCTCTTTTTGATCTTCGATAATTTGGGTTGTAGCTTAACTCTCAAATCTGCAGTTGCTGTAAGGGAGTTAAGCGAATATTATATGTACAGTATTGCTACTGAAACGACCGTCGACTGCGCGTACTGTACACCACTCTAAGCCTAACTCTAGGCGCTCCTGTTTTTCATCATCGTGTATGTGAAAAACGACAGACAGCTACTTGAGAAGGTCGGTTGTGACTGCACTATTAAATACGGTAGCAATTAGCAATCCGGGTATTAAAACGGATAGCTTTAGTCTACTAGCTAGTTTTAATTGACATTCGCCAGTGGGTTCAATCAAGTATGCTGTACCAGGTATTGAATGATAGACTGCATAGGGTGCAGAGGCTAGTAAGAGCTGGTGTGTGGACAAAGACGTAGTAGCAAAAGAATGGCGCTTAGTTTGTTTAGGACGATACGATATACACAATGTGTATACGGTGTCGTATACTCTCAGCGCATTCAGTAGGCTCATGCACTGATATAATATAATCTAGTTTGATTGGTTCAAAGTACCAAAACAAGTACAGCCATGAACAGCGTACTGTCGACGTTGACGTGGGGCACCTGGGATGACTCTGAATGGGGCCTCACAAAAGATGCAACACCAGCCTTTATCGCCACTGCTACGTCTAAAACTTTTGACCTCGTGGAATCATCCCAGAGACAGCGAAGTATTCGCAAACTGCGTAGAAAGGGGCTGCAGGCGCCCAAAAACTCGCAGCTTTGGTTCGAGGAGCTACTGGAACGCGTAGAGGGCACATCGTTCGGCTGCAGTAAATCCTGCTATCACTGCAACCCACTCAAGTGTCTGCACATATCGGAAAAGACTTGTATTGAGATACAACAAGAGGGCATCCCCTGGGCGGATCTACCGGACGGAATCCACCCGCAAGATGGCAAACTGCCAGCAGAGCGAGCAAGGAACAAGAGACAGCAAGTGGACAACCTCGCAGTTTTCTTGCGACGCATTTTGAGGTTTGTCATACCGTGGGGGGTTGCTGCTATGTGCTGGAAAGGCTAATAATGCTTTAATTTCCTGTTCCAGGCCAGGCGATGTGGTTGTGGAGTTCTGCGCAGGGTCTGGATACGTGGCACTACCGCTTGCTTGTCTCTTTCCACAGTGCAAATTTGTCCTGCTTGACAAGAAGGAGCCTTCACTTGCAATCGGTATGACTAAATGGATGTATTCAACGCTTTTTAACTCGCTGACATGCTTTGTCACGTAGCTAAGGAGCGTATTGCTGCTGCCCAGTTGACCAACGTGGAGATTTTCTGCGGCTTCATCGATGACTATCATAAGCCGTTCGATGTGGGTATTGCACTCCACGCTTGCGGGGAGGCCACCGATATGGTGATGCAGAAATGCCTCGCGGAACGAGCCGCCTACGTGCTAGCTCCGTGTTGTGTCGGCAAAATCAAGCTAAGCGAGCTGTCTTACCCTCGTTCTGCCGCCTTGGCTGCTGAGCTCTCACGCACCGAGTACGAAGTGCTAGCGAAGGCTGCAGACTTCGGTCACTCGAGCAACACTACTGTGGCGCACAGCGACATTAATCGTAGACGTCGACGCTGCAAGACGCTCCTTGAGAGTGATCGCAACATGCGTGCAGAGGAGGCGCAGTACGACACGTCCATGTTTGTTATGTACCCGCCTACTGCCACGCCAAAGAACGACGTACTGGTGGGAATACCACGAAATCTCACGGCCGAGCAAGGCGACAGACTGTTCCAACTCGAGTGCGAGGCTGTTCTATCGACGGACGCACTGGTACGCAAAGCAATGCTCGGCGCATAGACAAATAATAGACTGTACGTTTTGCCTTGACGTGGCTTGGTATGTTAGATTAAAGGGGTCATTATCGCGGCAACGACGCTCTCACTCGCTGCAACAGCTCCCGCGTATCAGATGACTGGAAATCACGGCAATCTATCAACATTAAAGGAGCTGAGCTGGATGGCGCTTTCTCAAAAGTCATGACCCCTTCCAAGTTCATTAGCGCGAACTGCATACTGGCCGCCCATTTGTGAGCAACTTGGACCTTCGTTTGCATTGTTTGAAGAAATTCCGAGCACGGAACCCCCATGAGGCGCGTCACGAAATCTTCAGCCACGTCAGCTTCTCTCGTAGCAGTGCAATCCTCCACGGAAACTCGAAGCTGGTACTTCCCAGTGTTAAATTGGAAACCTACTACCGACTTGATACAAGCACGGATCTGGAATCTAATCGTTGTTGTCGTCTGATTCAGTGCTGTCAATGCTGGCGAGCGCGCTGTGAAGTACTGGAACGGGCGTGTTGGATTCAACAGCGGAGCTGACCCAGCCATCATGTTGTTTATCTTGTTTTCACCCAGCAGTGAAAACCTTGAAGTAGTCTCCACTACCGCAACGTGAGCAGTGCTTATTGTCCGTGCAGACGTCGACATTTGCTGAGTTTGAGACCTATTGGATGCGTTTCTCCCTATAGTTTGCTCCATTGACGGTGATCGCGGCCGCTTCCTGGAAGGCATTACCCTGTTTTGAGGTGCCTTAGCCTTCTCCGTACCAGCAGGATATCGAGGAGTCTTCGGGCTGTAGAAGAGGTGCTCTACCATTGGGTCTGTGGTGTCGCTATCCATGCCTTCATCTGACGAAGGGGCATCTACAAACACGGACGGGACTGAACTGCTGGTAGCGACGGTCGACGCTGTTGCCTGGTAGTTTGCGCTCATAGATACCAGAGGAATAGTGCTAGCAGTCCGAGGAATGTTGCTGGGCGTTGCAGCTATTGTCGGAGGTCTAGCGACCGACTGCTGTCGAGCCGGACGTGGAGCTACGGGTTGTTTCTGCTCTGACGAAGTGAATTGTGACGTCACCAGAGCTGAAGAGTACGCTCCAGCACTCAAGCCATTCTCTTGGATAGGTTGCTGCACTTGTTCATTGCTACGTCCCGAATAATCTGCCGACGTCTCCAATAACTGGCAATTTTCAGGTCCCAACAGAAGCAATCCATGCCTCACTGGCACATTCTCCACCACAATTTTGGTCCCGCGCGGCACGTTCACACTAAACTGTGGCAGGGAAATATACTCGAAGCCGAATACCAATTGGTGGCCATCTGTCAGGCCGACTTTGAGTGTGCGTGCTGCGCCAGCAGTCGAGAACTCAGTGCGATGCTCGTAGCTGGCGGCAATATTGGCCACGTCCACCACCTGCACGGTACCGGCACTGTGAGTCCGTCAATACAGCCTTAAATCAAATAGTTATTGAGATGGTTGCCTTACCTGAAGGATGCACATGCCCTGGATGGTGTAGCCGTTAAGCTTCGCAACGTCCGGAGGCAACACTGGTCGGCAACTTTGATGCAGATCCGACTGTATTAACCTCCCGAACAGGTACGCGCCATACGGAGCCTGTTGCTGAGATCCACTGGTAGAAGACCGGAACTTCTGAAACTCGCAAGCCTCCCACTCTGGGTCCAGCGCCTCGTACGGCAGCGGCCGGCATCCTGCCGGCGGTGGCGCCATGCGCGGTGCAACTACTATGGCAAAATTTACGATAGAATTAATGTCAAATTTCACCATCGTCGTGTAACAAGTTCATTTTGGTTCAAGAATAAATGAAGTTCGTCCTTTTAAAGATCTGCCAATTTATTCTACATTAACCTTGACGATGTGGTCACTGTTATCTTCAGTGTACGATGGCATTGTACGTGCGAATGGGACGGACTCTGCTGCATTCAAAAGGCTATCCACCGCAAACTAACAAAAAAAAACGACGAGCAATTAGTGAAAACCCAGTAGCATAGTCGCCAAACGGATAGCTTACCTCGAGGTGACCACGAAGCGCTAGAACTTGAGGCAGCTCAACTAGGTGCAACTTGGCGTAGCGCAGTACGACAAGTCCACTGCCAATTGACAGCAAGTAGAACGCCCAGGTGCGCATCCCGCCTTCTCGTGCTTATTGTGCACGAGGAATGCGAGACAAGCAGCATACGTCACCACAAACAGGACCAACAAAGGACACGTACGTTTGCGATAGTTGCCTTTGATATTGCTTGGACTTAGTGACGTTGGAAAGCGGCCCACGAATTTGTCAATCTTGCGGATGTAGTAGCCCAAAATCCTGAGTCGGTACTGATCTTCCGCCTGGACGATCTAGCTCGCACAAGCCCAAAAGCGTGAATATCTAAACTACGTTGATCTTCTCAAACCAGGTACTCACCTCCATCCAGTAGGCCCAGCGCATCTGCAATCCTTCTGGCCATAACACAAAGTATCGGTACTACGCCACATCATTGACACAGCCAGATTAATACGCCCTGCTATCCTAATCAGACACAATAGACTTCTGCCTCGCACCAATGCCAGCGCCAGCTCCACTAGACACACAAGCACCACCACCAGGAACACGATCGTGTCCACAAACCAATCGCGTGTGCAGAAGACGATGCTGGACGGCACCACGAATACTAGCAGTACGCGCGCCAGCCCGAGCGCAAAATATCTGCGCTCTTGGACCGTCAACGTGTCATCGGATAGATGAGGCGCGAAGTGGCGTACGGTGCTGCGCTTGTGGCCCAAGTTTCCCTCCGAAGCCACTAGCATAAGTGGTCGCTTGTGTCTCTTAGATAATGACTGCAGTTTCCATGCTTCAAGAAGATCGGTAATTTCATTAGATAAAAATTGAATATAGATAGGACGGCTTCAACTTCAGCTTTTCGTCTACTTCTTGTAGTCTCTGGGACAGTTAATCGGCCTTGCCATCGTCCAGGTGCACGTCCACCGTCTCGAGTGAGACCTCGGGCAGGTCTCCGTCCGCGGCCTCGCCTCGAGGCGACTGCGATTGACTGTACGACTTGCTATACTTCTTGCTGAAGCCGACGGTCGTGGACACCGTGCTGACAGCAGCCTTGAACTTGCGGCGCGCGTTGAAGCGACGCAGCTCCTCCAGAGCACTGGTGAGCTGTACGGTAGCCAACTCCGTGCCTGTGACCCAGCGGTGTGCCAATAGTTGGTCTACTGTCGCACTGCAGAGAAAACACCAAGCCAAAAGATCAGTACTGTGTCTTACTAAGGCCAAAGAAGGCAGCAAAAACGGACTTACCGCTTCTCCGGGTCCACAACGAGCATCTGCGAAATGAGGTCCTTGGCGTCATCCGAGACGTGGTCCCAGTACGGTGAATCAAACTGGAATTTGCCCTTCTTAATCTTCTTGAAGAGCGCGTTGTGGTTGTCATCATGGAACGGCGGGTAACCACACAGCAAGATGTATGTGATGACGCCAATGCTCCAGATATCCACCGTCTTGCCGTACGGCTTGCCCTCGAGAATCTCCGGAGCAACGTAGCCAGGTGTACCGCAGGCCGTTACGAGGCCCTCACTGTCAAACTCAATCCTCTTTGCGAAGCCAAAGTCGGCCAGCTTGATGGAGGCATCGTCGTCCTTGCTGGTAAGCAGAAGATTCTCCGGCTTCAAGTCGCGGTGCACGATGTCGGCATCGTGGCAGTACTTAATAGCTTCAAGAAGCAGCTTAACCAGATCGCGAGCTTCCCTCTCGTTGTAGTACGACTAGAAAATTAAAAAAAAAAGCAGTTAGTAAAAAGAACTCCCAAAATTGTCGAAACGAAGCTAGGGTGGTAACGTTACCAACCTTCTCGACGATACGATCAAAGAGTTCGCCACCCTCCATGAACTCTGTCACCAGGTAGTAGAATTTATCCTCAACGAAGAAATCATGTAGGATCATGATGTTCGGGTGATTCATCTGCAGGAAGAAGAAGTATCAAAAAAGACTGTTATGTCTTACTCTGGTGATGCTGTAGTTGCTTACCTGTTTGAGAATGGCGACCTCCGTTGTCAGTGCCTCAATATCTTCTGCCACTAAACCGTCGCGCTTTATACATTTGATGGCGTAACGCTGGCTCGTAGGCTTGTGGACGGCGATGCGCACGACCGAAAACGTGCCCGAGCCGATTACCTTGCCCATTGTGTATTGTTCCTCGAAGCTGTTGGGGTTAGTCGTGGATGGTGTCGACTTGCCGTTTACTGTGGCATTGTTCTCGCCGTTAGCGTCCATCTGGGCGCTACCGTTCACAACGTCTTGATCCTGGTGCGGCGCACATAGAGACTGTTAGTTCTTGAAGGTCAACGCAAATACAACCAAGGTGGCGCTTACTGGCTTGGAATTGACGCAGCCCATGTTGCTTCTTGTTGTGGTGGCTCGGAGTAGGAGTCAGTCGTGTGCTGCAGCCGGTTCTAGTTGCGTTGTGGTGATGCTAATTCGGCAATATCTGCTCTTCGTAAGCCGTTGTATAAAGCAAAAAACGGATCGGGGTGTCACCTAAAAATAGACGATTTGGACCAATAAAGAGAGTTTATCATGAGGGCTAGGGCATTTATTTGAGATGCTTCATGTGCGTGGCCAAGATCCGGGTACGCTTTGGTGCTCAGAAAGTGAAGGTGAACTTGTCACCCTGTCCAGGCAAAGCGCAACAGTGTGGGTGACTTAGATCAAGGCATGTCGTCCAGGACTATGCGGCTTTAACTACGCACCTGACGGAGTTTGATGTTGAGCTTGGGCTCCGTGTATGAGATGCGTTTGATGCGTCTCCTGGAGCGTCTGCTTCGGAATGGGCTGCGCTGTTGGCCGAAGCGTCCAGGCACGAACGGCGATTTGTTGCAGCGAGTTCCAGAATTTATGCGGGGTGTCGACGGCCGAGTAATCGTCTGGCTTGCCCGCTTACCTAAGCCGTAGTAATCTCCCTGGTTTACCGCGTTAGCTTACGGTATCATCAAATGCTAGAAAAGAGGTTGGACGCACCCGACGGAGTTTCGTATTCAGATTGGGCTCTACGTATGACATATTGGCATCTCGCTGGCGTAGTCGTCTCTTCACACCAGCCTGTCAGCGTCAACGGGGTAAGCTCAATTCCATTTAGGCTAGTTGTCAGGGTAAGAGAGTACCTGTGAGCCTGTTCGATTCGAGCTGGCTGTGTTGAAAGACACTACAGTGCTTTGAAAGGAGCTAGTTCCTGGCACACCTTCAGGCCCAGTTTTCTTACAAATAAGCGCTCCTGCATCGTCGCTTTCTCCTGAGCTTTCGTTCTCCTGGCACTGACAGCATTAGACACGATCGTTCTTTCATAATGTTCAGCTTACCGCTATGGTCGTTGGCCGCTCGAAAGCCATTGGATCTCTCCGACTTGTTGTCGCGAAAAGTGTTCGTGGCTCCTGGTCGTACACACTAGAGCGGTAGGCGATGCGGGTCACAAATTGCAGACACAGTCTAACGTACCGAGTGAGGCATCGGTATGGATCTACAGCTCCGAAATGGAGAGAGTGGTGGGTCTGGCTCGAGCTGCATCTTTCCTATGGATGCATGATCGAGATCCTCGAAGTTGCATTGAGTAGCCTTGTCATGCACTTCGTCAGCAAGAAAAGCCCGGTCATTAATGCCCCCAAAACATACAATTACGAATTGTTTTACCTG
The DNA here is from genome assembly GCF_000142945.1 of Phytophthora infestans T30-4. Lineage (NCBI taxonomy): Eukaryota > Oomycota > Peronosporomycetes > Peronosporales > Peronosporaceae > Phytophthora > Phytophthora infestans. The sequence goes on along the minus strand of NW_003303701.1, from coordinate 254,456 downwards.
CAGGCTTGTGCCGTGCCTCCATCCACTCCACCACTGTCATGTCAAAAAGCTGCATAAGCAATTGTTTCGACACCAATTACAGACAAGGACTTTCACATTATCACCTTTATCGGAGAAGACAGTGCTCTTAGCCACTCGAGCTTGGCGAAAACACAATCAGCTTGGCTAAAAGTTGATATAAGCTACACACTGCGCTCACCTTTTGTAAGTTCTTGCTTGGTTACAGTCTGCAAGGGAGCAGGATGTCATGAGAAGACGGAGCGGGGGACCATCTCACTATAAAATTAGCTCACCAATGCTTTGGCCAGCTCGCGATTCTTGTCTGAGTAAACGCCGACCTTTTCCCGGAGCTGACGTAGCTCCTGCATAATGCTCAGCGCCCGCGCGCCGCTGTTGTCTTGGGTCATGGTGGTCAAAACTGCGTCGTTTAATGATCACTTTCTATGGATACTTAATGAATTGATACCCTTACAAAAGTTTACAAAGGGAGCAGTATGTACAGTACTGGGTATGTGCTCAAATGTCAACTATAAAAGTTTACAAGCTGGGCAATTTTCACGTTTTCGTGAAAAATGATTGAGGTAGAGGGCGATGCCGCGTTCGAGGCGTTCCCGGGCGAGAGTTTCCGTTTTGGCGTAGAACACGTGGACGGCGTCGGAGAGATCTGGCTAGAGAATCAGTCGTCCAAGAAGCGCTGGTGCGTCTGCGACAGAGAGACCGAAATGACCCGCAAGTTGTGTAATGGCAACTTTTCGTGTCTGTGTGCAGGAAATGCGAGGTGACGGACGTGGAAGAGTTTGCTCCAGCAGACGTAGTTTTACCGCAGAAGACGGTTCTTCACTACGTGGCGGTACGTATTGCTGCTTTAATAGTACGTGAAGCCGTACGTTTACTCTAATATTGTCAAATGTCAAATAATTAGGCAAGTTTGAGGGTGTCCGCTGCAGCTAATGCTGCGAATTTTGGACCAAAACTTGTGCGGGAAGACAATGACGAGACGCTGCGTCTGGAAGTGCTGATTAAGCTGGGAGTAGCCGACTTTGCATGGGCACCCAAGTATATTTTCCCAATGTCTTTAGTGGCTCGAAGTCCGCCGTCAATCGAAGCGCAGGCAGAGCAGATCACAGTCTTAACTACACAGGTCCAGGAACTTCAGCAAGAAGTGAATACACTGAAGCAGCAGATGCAAACTATGCTGAAGGCTCAAGCGACTGCCGCCTCTGCACCAACAAGATCGAATGTGGCACACTCGACACCTCCAAGTCTCCCACCTGCACCAGTGGAGCCTGGTAATGTCGTCGTTATGGAAAGTGAGGCGACGGTGTCGACACCGTCTCGAACAGACAAAGTCTGGAGTGATATCATTGGCCAGTCACACCACAAACTTGTGCAAACGGACGAGTATCGAGAGACGCGGAACCCTCTAGGCATGACAATGCGCAGCCACCGCCAGCACACGTGCAAAGTGTGTTCTGTACTGCGCAGTAGTCGTAAGCGCGCAGCTCTGTCGTCCCGCTACTGCCGGGAGTGTACTGAACGTCATAATGGTGGGATGGTGTTCTTGTGCGACAGAGCTCGACCCCATGACCCCGAAGAGTACCGAAACGCAACGTGTAGTCAAATCTGGCACTTGATGTGGAACAATGGGGAGAATATTCCACAGACTGGGAAGAAATCATCCATAAGAATGAGGAAAAAACTTAAAACCGACTCGGAGTGAGAGCGAAACACACTAAACCATTGAGACAATACCCTCGCGGAGAGCGAGACGCTAAGATAATGAAATTATTCAAGCAGTACCTTCTCTATTCCAAGCACTTCTCTTCTGGTAGTACCGAGTATGGATACAACAGCATCGCTACTTGCACATGGTTTCGATGACTGGCAATGGTATACGCGTTTTCCCCTTTCTACATGTACATGTAGCCGAATACCCACAGGTTAGTTCATAGCGGTGGCAGTGGAAAGCGATATTGGATCAACGCGCCTTGTTCACTGCAAACGGGTCAGCTCCTTCCCGAAGCAATAATTCGACAATATGGGTGCGTCCACCCTGTGCAGCTTTATGAAGCGGTGTGCTTCCATCGTGAGCTGCGTCATTTATAATGGCTCCGGTCGTGATCAGCAACTCGCAGATTTTCGCGTTTCCAAGAAGTGCTGCGTGATTAAGTGCGGTACATCCGGTCTGCGGGACATCGGTGTTCATCATTAGCGACATATACATGTAGAGCATGAATCCTACTGAGATTACCTGGTCGGTGATGTTCGGGTCCCCGCCACCCTCGGTCAGGAGTCGATGCACACGGTTGTAGTCGTTATTAAGAGCAGCCACGTGCAACGGAGTGTTTGCTGGGGCGAAGGTGGGGTGACGGAGCTGAGCATAGTAGCGTTTGAAAGACGCACTTAGTTGCAAAGGTGAACAAGAACTCATTAATAAAAGACCCCGGGAAATCAAACAAACTGGTGGGTTCCCGTTCGTGGTGACTTCAGTTTGGTAAAACTGTTTATAGACTTATCTGTGCTGGGTGGTTCGAGCCTCATACTACGTCCCTTACAAGATTTTGGTCGCGTCTGACGCTGGCAGGATCACGGTCTGCATGGAATGCGCAGGCAGCGACAATGTGAATGTCTTTGAATCTGTCTGCTTCACGCTCACCGTTACGGCTGAGTTGTCACGGCTCATTAGTTGTAGCACTACCCGGTTGCCAGGGGTTACGAATGCACATCGATGAAAGTTACTCAGTGTCTTGGTCTTGGGGAACTCGATGCGCTTTGATCCAGCCGGAATGAACTTGGAGAAGTGGCCCATGATGTAAAACATGGGCTGCTTGTAGAACTCGCTGCCATCCACTATCAGTGCGTCCACATTATTCTTCGCCCACGTTGGGCCCCCCGTCGTATCGAGTGCCAGATTCCAGTCTGTCCAGCCAACGACATAGTTGTTCAGGTCTTCAATGATGTCGTGTGCATAGTTTTCAGCACGCGACCAGCTCTTATCGGCGTTAGTAAGTGAAACACCGGAGCCTGTGCCCAACCAGCTTGGTAAATAGCCTTCACAGGCTTCAGTTGCGAGCATGAAAACATCCGGGTACTTTTTCCTGAAGGTCAACAGCTTGTCAAAGTCACCACCCAAGCTGAAGAAGAAGAAGTCGAGATCACGGTACCAGTGGAACCCGAGGCCACTAATGTACTTCAAAGCGTCAGCATCCTCGAATGGAGCAAGGCGGTCCAAGATGGTAGACTTTTGGTCGTCACCGGCGATGATCTTGAGATCAGGGTGGTCCTGTGCCATTCTTGGACCCAAGTCCAGCTTGATGAAGTCACGTTCCTCGGCGGCCGTCAACCGCAAAGACTGCCACGCCAACGTCTGCAGAATCGACTTGGACGGCTCGTTCTGCACCGTCATAGCCCAGAAGTTGATGCCTCCCTCCGAGTACGCAGCGAAGAACTTGGAGTAGTACAATGCCAACGCCTTCCAGTATTTTTCTCCTGGCTTACCTTTCACGTGGCAGTTAAGCGTTGTGTTCTTGGTAGTCATCCACGCTGGAGGGGCCCACGAAGATGCGTAAAGCTTCATCTCATGTGACGTCGTGTTGAGTGCACGCTGGATGAGCTCAATCTTGTGAGACGACGAAAACTTGTCCACGTTTACGGAGAAGTGCTTCATCTCGAAATCGTCTACTACGTCGTTGTACGAGTAGATGCCAGTAGATAAATCTGTCGAGCCGATCGGTACGCGGCCTAAAGTGTACTGAAGCCCTGTCTCCGAGAAGTACTGATCCAGCACCATTTGTTGTAACTTGGACAACAACTTGTAGACGTTGATGGCTGCAGCGTCCGTAAAGGTACCACCGAAGCCGATGATTGTCTGGTACTGGGTGGACACGTCGATGGAGTATGTGGGGTTGCTCACAGCCGTCGTGTCGATATTGATCACCGTGTAGGCGAAGCGGTCTCCATCCTTGGATGTGGTGTAGATTCCCACTTGTCCCGCCGTAAGGCTAGTGTAGTTGTTGGAGACGGTGTCACATTGCGTTGCATTGCAGACACAAACACCTTCGAGGTTGGTTTGGTAGCGTGTGGACCAGTTACTACAGGTGGCCGACACTTCTTGAGTCGCGAGCAGCACGCCAGCAAAGGTGGTCAACAGATACGGAACGATCATTACGTGGTGCGGTGGCAGAGTCGGCTGGTTACCTGCGAAGTTGCTGGCCTTTTCGAGTCTGACTGTTTTTCATGAACCTCGTTGAAAACTACTGCAAGAATCTTGCAGCAAGATACAGGATACTAGGGACAGCGCATGACCTCCATTGTGTGGCGAGTCATATTGGATGACGATAAACTGATTCTTAGTTGAGTTATCTGTGAGTTCAAAGCAGACGAAATAGACGGGCATGTTCTGCTCACTCATGAGTCATGACTGATACGATGGGTAAATACTGCAGGAACCAAAGAAGCCTGGGAGCTTAAACTAATGAGCAGCCATCATTATAAGCAGTGAGTCATATTTGATGATGTAAGCTGGTCCGCAGTCAGCTTTAGCTTCACGAGGAGCAGACGCCATTGCGTTCATCTTCCGAAAATCAAGAAAAAGGTAACATTCACCCTCCCGTGTCGTGATCGCACTATTTGTTGAAAACAACGGTTTGGATCGAAGTAGGGCGAATGACAACCTCCACCAGCTTACCACTTGGCGCTAAGATCTTCACAGTCTGTCCGCTGTTCCCTTGTTGAACATGATCGCCACGTACTGATTTTCGGGAGTCAAGAAGGCCGCCCAGTCCACATCACTAAGTCGTGACTTGCTTCCGCTTGCTGCTGTGAATTTGAGACGCACAGAGCCAGGGGTCAGAAACTTGGAGAAGTGACCCATGACGTAGTACATGGGCTGCTTGTAGATCTCGTTGCCATTGGTTTCATCCACGATGATCGGCGCATCGACGAAGTTCTTAGCCCAGTTGGGTCCTCCGTTCGTATCGAGTATGAGGTTCCAGTCGGTCCATCCAGACACATAGCTGGTGAGATCGTTGATGATATCCTTGGCGTAGTTGTGTGCTCGCCACCAACCGATGTTGAAGTCGCCCAGTTTCACTCCTGCACCGGTGCTCGTGACAACCCAGTCGGGAATGTAGCCCTCGCAAGCTTCTGTTCCGATCATGAACACGTTTGGATACTTGGTGTGAAAGGTAGTGAGGTCGCTAAAGCTGCCACCGATACCCAGAGGGAAATCGACGTTGGAATACCAGTGAATGCCCACACCAGCCACGTATTGAGCCGCTTCACTGTCTTCAAGAGCTGCCAACCAGTTGAGCAAGTGACTCTTGTTGTCGTCCATGAGTATGAGCTTCAGATTGGGATGATCGGCTTTCATTCGCGGGCCAAGGTCTTTCTTGATAAAGTCACGCTCAGTCGCTGCTGTGAATCGGAGACTCTGCCACGCGTTCAGCTTAACAAGAGGCTCATCGGGTTCATTCTGCGTCGTCATGGCCCAGATATTGATCCCTTCGTTCTTATACGCAGTGATGAACTTGGAGTAGTAGAGTGCCAGTGCTTTCCAGTACTGTTCGCCGGGGTTTCCCTTCATGTGGCAATTGAGCGTCGTATTCTCCTTTGTCATCCACACTGGCGGGGCCCAGGATGACGCGAAGATAGAGAGATTGCGCTCTGTCGTGTCCAGCACACGGTGGATCAGATCCAGCTTGTGCGTAGCCGATGACTTGTCCACAGCGATGGAAAAGTCACTCATATCGAAGTCGTCCACGGTGGCGTCGTACGAGTAAACGCTAGTGGAGAAATCGGTGGATGAAATGGGGATGCGACCCGTGGTGTACTGAATACCGTCCACCGAGTAATACGCGTCGAGGATCATGTTCTGGATCTTGTCATTCATCTTGTACAAGTTGATGGCTGCAGCATCCGTGAAGGCGCCACCAAAGCCGATGATGGTCTGATACGTGGTGCTCGCATCGATGATCAGATCGGCGTCAGCGGAGGAGCCGTCGACGAACGTGGCTGTCTCGTAGCGGAAGCGCTCGCCGTCTCGCGTTGTGCGGTATACCCCGGCCTGGCCCGATGCCAACTTCACATAGTCGTTCGGGAATGTATCGCAGGCTACAGTGCTATTGCAGACGCAGACACCATCGATGAATTTCTTGTATCGCATCGACCAGTTGTTGCAGTCGATGGCTTGGGAAAATGGTATCATTGCTGCAAGAGCAATGATTAGCAAGCGTGGTGTGACCATAGCTGGTAAAGTTGGGGCTAGTGCGTTTGGATGAACGAGGCCCTTTGGATGTTGGTGTTGAAATCCAAAGTGTCAGGCGCTGAGAATCTCAGTGAGATCTCCCTTAGAGTGAATGACCCAAGAGCTTTGCACTTGAGATTCAACTTGAGTCAATTCCGGAATGGTGAGTCCGACAGCAGCTGCTCACGTCAGGTCTCCTTCAAGGAGTCCTTGAACTCGGCTTCCAGATTGAGAGTTCCAGTGTAGAGATATGCCTTCGCTGCAGCACAATTCGTGGTACGAATACAAGGCTTGACCGAAGCACATCTACAGTCACGTCACTTCAACGATGCGATGCACGGTTAACCCTTGAGGCTCAAGTTGAGCAGAGCTACGAATCGCAGCCTACGATGGACGCTTAAACATTGACGGATCTGTCGCGAGAATGAAGCAAGCGGTGAACCGCTCCTCGAAGCTATAAATGCTGAAAACTATCTTAGCTCATTTTTGGTGGTGCAAAATGCCTACCGTTGTCCCCCGTACCAACCGCCTTAGGCGTTCAATTTTAATACAACGCACAGTGTGCTTTGTATTTGTTTAGAGCGCCTAGGCGTTCAATTGAAGAGTAAAGGTCAAAGTGAGACGAACGCAAGGCCCATTGACCCAAATGTATTAGATGTGCATTCCTTCCACTTGCAGGCAGTAGTACAGCCCAAATCTAGCTATGGAAATCGTTCTAGAAGCGTCGTATACGGAGTACGTGAACGTCGACACGACCTTGCAATTGTAGTTGAGTGTTTTAAGCTCGATGCTGCATCCAAGGTACTGAGCTGCTGCAAAAATCACGAGTTCGCTTCCGCCACTCTGTTCATTCCGGATGGACACAAGGTAGTCCTCGTCAAACAATCCGCTGAGCTCTTCGAGCTCTTGCATATACTGCGTCAGATCGGTAAGGTAGTCATCTTCATACCTAGCAAACGCGTGCCTAAGACAACAGAAAAGGCTCGAGCGAATATCTTCAGGCGTGTACCAAGCAGGTTTTTGGAGACAGAGTCCCTCCTTGTCATCGTCGCTGTCGTAGTCGTCGAACAGGTGCTGGTACCGGAGGTGCCATTCGTGCATGTCGATGCTAGAGTCAAGCAACTCTCGAAGTGGCGGGTGCAGTTCCGACTTGTCAAATTTGGAGCGCTCAACAATGCCACAGACCCGAAATGCCTTCCGTGTGTCCTCAGCTGTCCTCGTAGCGATCCAGTTCAAAACCCATTGTGCAACAACAGAATATTTTGGGACCTTGGTGTTTCCTGCCTTAGTCTGCAGCTTGGGGTCATCAAGTGCGCGTCCAATGTATTCGTCATACTGGTCAGAGTAAAAGGCTTGGAAGCTACGATTCACAGCCACATCAAGAGGCTGAAGAAGACTTGTCAGGTTAGGTGGTACCAACAACTCGTGGATATTGTATCCCTGAAGACGCTTCTCGTTGAACAGCGAAACGTGGCACGCATACGAATCAATTATGAAAAGCACGTGCTGCCCGAAAAATCGTGTCTCCTTCCTGCTGCAAATGACAGTCTTCGCGTAGTTGATGAGAATGTTGTCGTTCCACATGCCGGTACTGTTAACATCCACAATAACGCCCTCAGGAACCGTCGGCTTGTGCTTTAGTTTTGAAAAGAGAAGATGAGGAGTTAGGAATTCGCCTTCACCAGTGATAGCGAACGTTGCTGTGAATCTCTTGTGGCTGCTTCCTCCTTTCCGAAGAAGCACTTCGGGTTCTCCACGAGTTGCAATGGTCCTTTTCGGCTCGGTTTCAAAGTACCGAGGAACTTGGTCCATATTAATCACGTTGCAGGGCAAAATGCCGTGCTCCTCAATCAATCTCTGAGCTGATTCGATGAATTCCAAACAGAATTCCTTGGCGTTTGACGGGATCGTTCTTGTCGTTGTATGGCGCCTTGACACGAGGTTGTATCGGGTCTTAAAGCGATCTAGCCATCCTGTTGAAGCGACAAAATTCTGCTGCGGTATGTCCTGCTGGGAACGGTGGATGTTCAATGCTTGAAGTTGGATGTATCTGTCTTGACTCGTAGTCCCTTTTTGTTTCGGGCCGTTATCCAGAGATGGAGCTTCTTCTCGAGTTTGTCGAACTCAGGTTTACGTCCGGCACCGGAAAAGCGACGCTGCATGCGTGTAACAACTTGGCGGTCCCTTAAGGCGCCTTCAAGCTTGTCGAGTTGCTCCACCCAGCTGCGTACCATAGACGAAGACACCTTGTACTCTAGTGCCAGTGCATGATATCCGTGTCCTCTAGTGTTGGGCTTGTACTTGCTAGCGACTTGTCGCTTAAAGTGAAGGCTGTAACTGTTCCGCTTTTTGTCAGGTGACATTGCGGTCGGAGCAGACAATTGAGAAATGCCGTCGAAGCCCAGGCCAGGCTCGCAAACCAAGCCGACGACGATGGGTTTCGTAGAACGGTTTGTCGAGCGCTGCTGATGAAGCCTCAGCTTGCTCTCGCAACCAGCAATTTGGTCGGGAATAGGCAGCGACTGTTGATGGTTAAGGTTCGTTCTATTTGACCATGCCTTCAAATCGCAAAAAAATAAAAAAAAATACCTCGAATTAAGCGCTTACGCGGTTGGTACGGGGGAAGACGGTAGCATTTTGATTTTCGAAAAGACTCGTTTTGATGTGTACCACATTTGTCGGAACATGCATATCCGGATGTTCTGTCTGGATAAATATACAGCTTTTTCACACTCCTTAATCGGACAATTTGTGTTCAGGACACGAATATGACGCTACAGTATCGTTTCCCACGCATCGTGGCAATCATTTCTTGAGCGACGATTACGATTCGGACCGGACAAAGCACCTCGCCATGGACAGAACATGCCAAACACATGTCTTTACTGTTTCAGCACACAGCAAATCATTTGACTTGACTTCTGTATACTTTTGACCTTCTGAGTGTCGCAATAAGACATAATCGACGATTAGAGGTCACAGCAGAAAAGGGACCAGTCGCGCTTCGCTTGGCTGGGCGCCCCTTCGGCGCCCCCGCGGTTCGCTGCGCTCGCAATATGGAGATAGAATGTTCTGGAAAGTGTAGTGCTCGGCTCGCTGGTGAGCTCAGCGCTGGGCCCGCCTCCGCAAATACCGCGCGGCCCTGCTTCGCGGGCTCTCCGCGCGGGTTTGCTGCGGCTACACCCGCTCACCTTAGTTGGCGCCGCGGCTATGGCACCCACGTCGCCCAGCCCCGTGTGTGTTATCCCAGCGATGGACGTGTGTTTCTCCTATTTCCTCCTCGCCATGACGTGTGCAACGCCTTCAACTTCCCAGTGAAGCTGAATCTGCTCTTTGTGACACCTGCAGCCGGCGACTTCTTTAACCGATCGGCACCGCTGCTGCAATCTCTCTTGCCTCGCAAGGATTCACTCGCTCACTCTTTCGCGCTGCCAGCGGAACATGACTGCCCACAAAAGCTGGACCAGAGCGGCACTCTGGGCGCGCGCGCTGCAGCCTCAATTGCATTTCCGAACTTGCCTGGTCGAGACGAAGTACCCACTGAGAGATTTGTACACCTGAACGTCGGAACATGCAGGTGATCAAGCCCTTGAACTACGTGCTGGCATTGCTGGCGATGCAGGTTGTGAGCGCTGCCACCAACAGCTGTACGTCGTGGTCGGAGCGCTTTCAAAAGAACCTCGAGGGTGTCTGTGTTTGCTCTGAAGCAACATGCGATACCATAGACAATGGGCATCTGCATTTGTCAGGTAGCGAAGCTGGCGTGTTCACGACCAGCAAGGCTGGAGACCGTTTGACCTTCTCGACAGTCGACATGGAAGCCACAGCCAATGAAGCTGCGGACTTTGTTATTGACACAACGAAGACATACCAGTCGATTATTGGCTTTGGTGGCGCCTTCACGGACTCGTCAGCTATCAATCTGCATATGCTGAACTCTAAGCTGCAGGACATTCTCGTGGACGCGTATTTTGGAGATGACGGACTCCAGTATACCATTGGTCGAATCCCTATTGGATCTACGGATTTCTCGCTGACTATTTACTCATACAACGATGTGGAGGGTGACTTAGCCATGGAGAACTTCAGCATTGACATGGACAAGGACAAGAAGATTCCATTCATTCACCGGGCTATGGGCAAATCTTCTCGAGGCTTGAAGCTCTATGCATCGTCGTGGGCACCGCCTGCGTGGATGACTACGGAGAACACGACTATCAACTGCGCTGTCCAAGGTTACCCGGGCGGCGAGTACTGGAAGGCTCTGGCACTTTACTACTCCAAGTTTGTGTCTGCATACGAGGCCGAAGGAATCCCTATTTGGGCCATGACGACGCAGAACGAGCCCACGCAGCAGTTCGCGTTCAAGTACTGGCAGAGTCTGCGCTTCAACGTCACCACGGAGCGTGACTTCATCAAGCGCGACCTTGGTCCACAAATGAAGACCGACCACCCCGATTTAAAGATCATCATGATGGATGACCAGAAGGACTTACTCCTGGACTGGGATGCCACACTACTTGATGCCGAGTCGGCACAGTACGTCTCCGGTGCGGGTGTTCACTGGTACAAGAACTTGGACTTCCTGGTCGACACAGCGGGCAACTTCGCCGACCTCGAGACATTCCACGAGAAATACCCTGACCTCTTCATCTTAGCGACGGAAGCGTGCGAAGGGTATCTGCTTGATGGTATCGTAACGGGTGCTGGCCCCACCCTACAGAACCCGACGTTCGCGTGGCAGCGTGCTCAAATCTACGCGCGTGACATTATTGGAGATCTTGCTCACTATGCTGCCGGCTGGACGGACTGGAACCTGGTGCTCAACACCACTGGTGGACCTACGTGGATCGACAACCTGATCGACTCGCCCATTCTGATCGACGAAGCAGGTGGCGCTGAGTTCTACAAGCAGCCAATGTACTATGCAATGGGCCACTTCTCCAAGTTCCTGCCGGCCGACTCGGTCCGTGTGTCCCTGTCTACCAGTTCGAGCGCGTCGTCGACCCTCGCTAAGGTGGATAGCGTGGCGTTCTTGACCCCTGACAACCAAGTGGTGCTCATTCTTTCCAACCGCGACAGCTCCGCTCATGACATCACGTTGAGTCTGTCTAGCCAACAGCTTAGCACCAGTGTTACGCTGGAAGCTCTTTCGATAAAGACGCTTGTGATTGGTAAGCTCGAAGGAAACAGCAGTTCCGGCTCGAGTGAGACGCCAAGCGCTACAACCGGTACCCCCCTCTCGTCGACCAGTTCGTCCGGATCCTCCACTGGCACTTCTAGCCCTGTGAGTGAGACTCCTTGCGCGACAACGGCAAGCCCCACTTCTTTGACGAGCAGTGCTTCTTCAGCCTTGGAGACCCCCGAGCCCACTGCGCCGGAGCACGATTCGTGCTAACCATCTAGTCCTCTACTGAGAAGGGTCAATGCCATAAAGTGCCCGTCAAAATACATGTACAACTTTGCATCTTTTGCTTGACTGTCATGAACATGAGGAAGTTCTTGAAGAAACTGCGTCGGATCAGGTGCCTTGGCATGTTTCTACCCCTGGTTAAGTAAAATCAATGAACTTTATGCTGTAGAGGACACACTTCCATTCACCCAAAATGCGACTCCAGCCGTTTGTGCGTCTCCTGTCTGTCGCCGGTGCGCTACTTGCGGGCCAACACGACGTCGCGGCTTCCTGTTCCTCGTGGTCAACTCGGTTCCAACAGGAAATTGATGGCGTGTGTGTATGCAACGCCACGAATTGCGATTCGATATCAACCGAGTATTTGTCACTGTCCAGTAGCCATGTTGGGTTGTTCCAAACGTCTAAGGCGGGCGATCGCCTTGCATACTCAGCTCTACTGATCGACAAATCAAGTGACGATGCAGCGGACCTCATCATTGACTCGAAGACAACGTATCAGAAAATCATCGGCTTCGGAGGCGCCATCACGGACGCAGCAGCGATCAACGTCTATCTAATGGAATCGAATGTCCAGCAGCTCATCATAGACGCATATTTTTCCGACACAGGGCTCCAGTACTCGCTGGGCCGTATCCCCATCGCCTCCACAGACTTCTCCGAGTACGTGTCCTCGTACAATCCATCGGTCGACGACTTCGAGATGGCAAACTTTAGCATCGACGTGGACAAGGAACCGCTTTCGAACAAGTTGAGTCTGATCCAGCGTGCATTGAATGAGACCTCAGCAGGCGGCCGGAACCTCACACTCTTTGCTTCGTCATGGGCACCACCTGTATGGATGACGACGAGTAACACAACGCTGAACTGTGAGATGAAAGGCTACCCTGGCGGCGAGTACTGGGAGGCCCTTGCGCAATACTACTCAAAGTTCATTGACGCATATGAAGCGGAGGGAGTCGCCATTTGGGGTTTGACAACGCAAAACGAGCCTACAAAACAAGAGCTCGCTACGAAGTTCTGGCAGAGTCTTCGGTTCAATACAACCACCGAACGTGACTTTATCAAGCGAGATCTGGGTCCACTAATGAAACACAAGCACCCAGATCTGAAAATTATCATTCTAGATGACCAGAAGGACTTGCTACTGGATTGGAATGCCTCGCTTCTCGACTGTTGAGGTTAGGGCCCGTCACAGGGACCGCCTCTCCATCGTGCTCTCTATAAACTAATAATGAAGAGACACGGTATTTTTGACTCTAATAAATAATGTACTAAAATGTCTGGAACATTTTAGTACGATGAATGGTAGCGGCAATTCTAGACTATGTTTCTGAATGCCGCATACTAATTTCTTGTTAGTAGCCCGCTACTTTCTTAAACATTAATCTTACTTCTTTTTTTACCGAGTCCACCACAAGCTCTTCTTCTTTTACTCCTTCCTACCCTGACTTCCTTCTACCTGCGCCCAAGTTCCCCGCAACAGGTTATGAACCCAACGCTCAAACGCAAAGCGCCACCTGACTCAACAGGTCATGAGTCCCAGCCAAGCCTCAAGTGACGACTTCCCTCGACTTACCGGTCCTCGCAACTTCGACGTCTGGAAGGCCCGAGTACGTGCTTCGCTAGACGGCAAGCATCTCCTCGGTTTCGTCACCAAAAAGTACTACAATGGGGTCAGTGATGATGAAGATGAAGTCTCTGCAAGCGGTACCGACATGTCCGACGATGAAGATACGCCCAAGCCGGCAGTGTCCGCCGAAATCGACTCCGATGAGGTCGACTTCGAGGACAGCTCGGAAGAGCTTCAACCAAGTGATGAAGACGACAGCAACCCATCTGGCAAGAAGATCCAGAAGAGTGATCTACCTACTGTCCGCCCGTTCGCTCAACGCAAGACTGGACGTAATCGTAAGCGAACTAAGGTGGAAAGACCTGTTCCTCCATCTGCTCGCCAACTCCGTCGTATGGAAGCGCAGACCAAGGCATTCTTGATGAAGACGATGGACGATACTCATATCCGTCTGGTCAAGAACCTTTCAACAGCCTTCGACATCTTTCAAGCTATCTGTACCAAGTACGAAGGCGGAGCTTTCCATGGCGATCCCTACTTCATCCAGCATTTCCTGATGGAGATCAAGTACGAAGAAGGCAGCGATCTCACGAACTTCTTCTTGGAGCTGGAAAACGCGATGAAAGCCGCGTCCGAGGCAACCGAGTCTACCTTAACTGATGGACAGAAGTCACTATACCTGTTCCACTCCATGCCAAAGAGCTGGAAAGATGACCTTCGTGTCTGGAAAGGTGTGCGGAAGTTTATCCCGTACGAAGAACTCAAGATGAGCATTGAGGCGAAAGTCCGTGAGCTCCAAGCACAGGAACGCTACTGCCTTGCGAAGGGTACTCCTGAGAGCCAAGGTACTAAGACTGAGCAAGCCCTGATTGCGCCTGTGCATGACTCCATTTCCATCTAATAGACATGTTGTACGCTCTTCTGCTCCATTACAAAAGATTCATTCTGACATATGTGGACCTCTTCCCGTCAATAGCCTCAGCGGCTGTCGTTACTTTGTGGTATTCATCGATGACTTTAGTCGCTACATGTTTACCTACCCCATCAAAGCACGTTGCCAACTTTGCGCCAGCCACTGAGCTGTAGCGCTGCATGTGCAATAGATCGCCATGCTGGGAGGCCATGTTGCCCTCTACGCCAGCAAACGAGCTGCACGCGGTGAGCAGCACGTCTGCCACGCGGTATCAAGCCAGATGAGAATCTCCCTGGACTCCGTACCATACGCACTGCGTATTGAGCCTACGAAGCAGTAGCACTTTTTTGCATGAGCAATGTCTGTCAATTGACTAAATAGTGTGCATGCTTCTCACTACTTCGAGGTATAATAAAATCCGGAATACAATCCGAAGAGTCACCAGGGAGAAAATTACCCCAAAGCTGTGAGCTAGATAAAATGTAAGTGAAGTGTGCTCCTAATATTGCTTTGGTGCAAGCATTGTTACCTAGCTGCTCAAAACATATTTATGCCACATTCACAAAAGAAATTTATGAATAAAATCAAACATGCAATTTGCAAGATGCAAAAACAAAATTGCAAATTTCACAAAGGCTGCCAAGCTTGTACGAAGAAAAAAATATATATATATACCCCAAACGTTGAGAGAGAAAAACTTAACGAAATGTATGAAACTGGGAGGCATCAACGCCAAAAAACTATTCATGCATTCGCCAAACTTTAGCATTTATGGTCACTGGCAAAAGTTTCAAACATTTCCAGCATAACAGTACCAAAAGAATGAGAAAAAAAATCAACACTTTATGACTACAAGACAAGCCTACAGAAGCCTCTGTCTACAGAAAGCAAACTATAGTTTTACTGCATCAATTTCATCTACAATGAATTCGATATTTGCAAATCTATCGCTAGCGCTTGCGAAGTAAAAATAAAATTATAAACTTCCAAACGAGAAACAGCTCGATGAGCCTCAAGGGAGAAAAATAACCCCAACGACGAGAGCCTGCGCACTTACTGCAAATATGATGCGTACGCTACCGATGACACTGTTTGATGCTATTTATGCTCTTAAAAGCTGTAGCCTTTCTTCAAAAATATTTGAAAACTATAAGCTCTCAATAACAATAGTCAGAACAATTTTTCAATGACTGCAGCACCTATATCAACCATTTCATGAAATTGGGAGGCAATTCTATAAGACCTCAGCAGCGAAAAACAAAAAAACAAACCACACATTGTAAAGAAAATATCCACATATTAAAGAGCAAAACAATGGCAGTTTAAGAAATGAACAAAGCTAAAACGCTTACACAAAATATATAAAGATAAATACGGTGATCAGGTGTATCCTCAAAGGTTTCCTGAGTAGCCAACAGCAGAGCGAACAGGTTTTGATCCTTAAAATTAAAGGTTTTCCTGAGGTAGCTTCTACAAATTCGTAAAGCTAAAACGATAACAGCAACAATTCAGCGAACAGGTTTTGATCCTTACAATTAAAGGTTTCCCTGAAGTAGCTGCTACAAATTCGTATAACTGAAATGATAGCAACAACAATCACTACGGTGAACAGGTTTAATCCTCTAAGGTTTTCCTGAGTAGCCAAAATAACAATGAAAACAAGAAATCAGCACAGTTATTGCCAAAGCAAAACGGCACAAGGTGACAAATCTGACAATGAAAGTCAAAGGAAAAAGATCATCAATATCAAAACAAGATCTACTTCTTGTAAATGCTCATGTACGTACAGGACTGTTATAACAGCCACCTGTGGTAACTATCCGACAGATAGAGCATCATACACATTCCTCGATGTGGGAGGCTGTCGAAGTAAGCATCTCCGATGTGATGATGACTATCTAGTGAAATATAACTGTACTATTTCATATAAAGAAATCGTAGTCGAAGGTAACTGCTTTGGGGCAGCCATTGTAATGAGATGCACGGCGATAGTAGGGTCCATCCGGGCCACCTGCGCCGGCCGAGGCATGATCCTCAAAGCTGGCGTTAAATAACTGAGCCTCGAGCCAATCTGCCTGGTCTCCACAAGTATCCTGAATGACGCCGACTGAGCGAGAATGAAGCGTTGCAATACCCAAAGCTGGCTGTTGAACCACCGAATTTTTGTTGGTGTCGTGGCCTTGACGTGCGTGTCCTTGACGTGCGTGTGGCTGGTGCGGTGACAGTAGTATGTAAATTGTGATGTGAGACTACGAGATCAGCTCGATGAGCCCCACGAGCTGCTGATTAATCCTATACGCGCGCCGGACCATAGAATAAG
>NW_003303701.1:145811-237357 GCF_000142945.1 Phytophthora infestans T30-4 | reverse complement strand
GCGCCCAAGTTCCCCGCAACATCGACAAAGAAGCGCGGAGTTATGTGTCAGGAGTCGGCGTTCACTGGTACAAGAACTTGGATTTTGCTTTTGGCACTTCTGGAGATTTTGACGACTTGGTTTCTTTCCACGAGAAATATCCCGACATCTTCATTCTAGCGACTGAAGCGCGAAGGCGCGCTGGTCGAGGGCCTTGGAACGGGAGTGGGAACCGACCTTTTCGACTATAACAACATCACATGGCAGCGCGGTGAGAACTATTCGCGAGACATCATCAACGACCTCGCCAGCTTCGCCAGTGGCTGACCTCGTGCTCAACACAAGTGGAGGCCCGAACTGGGCAGACAACCAAGTCGACGCTCCGATTCTCGTGGATGAAAAAGGCGGTGCTGAGTTTTACAAGCAACCGATGTATTACGTCATGGGCCACTTTTCCAAGTTTATCGTCCCAGGATCACTTCAAGTCCAGTTGAATGTGAGCAGGAATGCTAATTCGACGTTGGAAAAGGTGGATCGAGTGGCTTTCTTAACGCCACACAATCAACTGGCCCTCGTGTTATCCAACCGTGACAGCAGTGAGAAGAGAATTCGCGTGAGTCTGCAGCTCGAAGAGCTTGCAGTGACGGTGGTAATACCTGCAAACACCGTGCAGATCTTGCTCTTTCCCGCCCTTGGCAGCGAATTCGAGGGTAGTGAGGCATCGGCAGCAGCTATAGATAGCAGCAGCTCGGTCGTTTCTTCGGCACGTGCACCGATCATGAGCTTAGTAGTGGCAGCAGTGATAATCAGCGTACTCGTAGAATCATTATACAGTACAAGTAGATCTTAACAGATCGTTTACGAACGGATACAATTTTCAGCGCGGCTGCTTCTTGAAGTGCTCGGCACGGGATCAAGCAATCACCAGTGATTCACCACCACCAGTCTGGTACTGTATAAAGTTGGAGCGCTGATACATGCAAAACATGTAAGCTTGCATGTATCAGTGATCATGGTACAGACAACGACGGTGAAACTCAACTCCCCACAAAAATTCGACCCCCCCTTACAGTGCAACTTTAAACTCAAGTAAAAATGTTATTTGTAATTTTAGCCAATATAATACTTTCAAATATATTGCTGGACAGCACGCCATACTGGCGCCGTTTAAACAATCACGCTATTGCTGTTTCTGCGAAGTGATGAACGAACGTCGTCGGCAGAACAGCTACACCGTCAAGCAGAGACGGGAAGCGTTCGAGCGGGTGGCTTTGGAGGGATGTAAGCCTACCGCTCGGGCGCTTAATATTCCATTAGGTATGTTGAAGGGCTGGAGAAAGAAGGCAAAGCTGCTGTTTGAGTTTAAGGGACCTCAAACTAGCAGAACGACAAAAGGACAAGGCGCAAAGACTAAAATCACATTTGAGCACGAATTGGTCACCTTCATGAAAGACGTCCGTCGGGATGAAGAGGTAAATTTGCTTTGTTATATTATTTATTGCAGATTCTAGCCTGTATATATAGTATTTGTGTACTGGAGGCATGATCGAGTATATGAAGATGGAGCAGGGGGCTTGGCTGGAGCAGTATTTAGCCGATAAATCATCTCCTGAGCGCGCATTGAGCGTGTTGATGCGTACGTGCCAGCGGTTTGCAGCTCGGTAAGTGTGACGGGGTCACACAGCACCTTGCGCTAGAGGAAGTTATCTTCCGAGAGTATACAAACTCTCAGTGAACGGCAGTTCACTGGTCCCCTCTTTAATTAAAGAGAGCGAAGTGACCTAAATAAGGTAGATTGTAAACTGAGTATATTTATAGGTAGGTTAAGTTTGAGGTTAATACAAACTATCAGTTACCTATAGAAATGCAATGTCATAAAACCAATGGTTGGTTTTGAATGACCTTGGTACCTTGTACCAAATATCCCGGAGTATGACATGTCATACTCCTGAAGTGTGAAGTGTCACACTTCATGTAACCAGGGTACACTTAGGGCTACGTACCCCGTTACATCCTCCCTCACTTAGGTTCGGTTTACCGACCAATCAGAATGAAGAGGTGTTCGTCACAAACTCTCATTCTCAAAGTCGAAAACCATCGACTTGGCCGCGCGAGCGCGGCGGAGGCTCACTTTACAGTTAGAGCCTCGGGCAGCAACCTGTGCGCTCTTCGTCTAGGTCTCCACTTCGACCGTTATCATGCCTCGTGTCACTGCAAAGAGCGGTGCTAAGACACGCTCCAAGGCTGCTGCCGGTAAGGCGCAGGCCAAGAGCACTAAGCCTCACGGCAAAGGCTCTGCTCTCAAGGAGGCTACTCAGGTGGCCTCCGAGGCGATCGGATCCTCGGGTGACGCGGCTGTGGACAAGCGCGCAAGCAGGCGCCGCAGTCCGTCGCCCTCGTCTTCAGACAATCGTTCGAACCCTCGGTTCGTAGAACGTGAGTTCAACTCGGGCAGTGAAGACGATGCCGAGTCCGAGAGCACTCATGATGCTGCGGGCTCTGTGGGAGGGCACAGCACAGTGCCCAGTGAGCACAAAGATGACAGCGTGCAATCGCCCGCTAGTGATCACGGTGATCACAGTCCCAGGACCTCTGTGCGCTCTGAGAGTCCGGCCGTTAAGGCTAAGGGCGCTCCCAAAGCCGGTGCCGATGAGGAAGAGAATCCTCGCAAACGTCTCTCGCTTGCCGAGGGTCTTGCGCGCGCTAAGGCCTCTAAAGCCGAAGGCGCCAAGCCCTCAAAGAAGCGTACCGGCTCTAAGTCTCCACTCTGCGAGAAGAAGGAGACTCGACGCTCCTATCAGAGTCTCTTCGGCTCCTCGCATGAAGAGGAGGGAGAAGGGAGGAAGAAGAGGAAGAGGGAGGGTGCTATCGTTGAGTCCCCGGGAGCTCTCGAATGACCTCGACCAGCAGCAGGAGGATTTCCAAGCTGCCCAGCGTGTGCGTGGGGGTTCGGTGGCGGCACCCGTCAGCCAGGGAGCTGCCATCAACTCAAGAGGGTATTGGCCTCCCGAGGAGAGCTCTGGGGCTGACCTCTTCTTGGAGCTTCTCGTCGCTCCTCGTGGCCTTGTGGGCGGCCACACTTCTAGGGGCATCTATGAACGAGCCCTTGTTCAGAAAGAACAGTTGTTCGTCGACAACGTGGAGGCTGCTCGGTGTGTGCTTCTCGCGCCACACCGCATTCCCCTTAAGGACTTCACGACTTGTCGTAAGAAGCCCGAGACCCGGGGTGGTCTCTATCCTGTTTGGGGATACCCCTGGGTTATGCCCGAGAACTGTCCCACATGGAGTTCTTGTGAGGACATGTTCTGGGCGTGGGTGGAGACTCTCAAGTACTCGCCCACGGAGTTATGGGAACTCCATGAAGATCAGCAGCTGTCCCACATCCTGGACCAGCGTGATCTTCGTGTGAGGTTTGCCCACTTGATCAGCAAGCGTATGCTGCCAAGGGACATCCTGAAGCGCGCGGCTTCTAGCGCTCACGATGAGCGCGGGTACGGTATGTATTCATCATCCGTACCCCGTTCGGGCAAGAAGCCCCGGACTACTTATGAAGCTGCCGCCGCTTCTGTTCCCAGATTGCGACAGCCTTCGGGCAGTCAATCAGGAGCCGTTCAATCGGCTCCCACGAGTTCTCGGAGTGGGCATAACCCCTCCACTTCACGAGGAGCTGTCGCTTCCCGCGACACCGTTGCTCCTGGAGGATCCGCTCCACGTGGAAGTGGACTTCTCCATTCCGGTCAAGCAGGGGCGGAGGTGCCCTCGTACGAGTACGAGTACTCGGCGCCTCCCGAGAGCCACTCTCGTTCGAGTGCTCCGACTGCGGGTCCGACACGGGACCCTGAGGTTGACCGCCTCCGTCAACGCCTCCTCGTGCTTGAGATTGCACTTGGCCTTGGGACTGGCGGTAATGCTGCCGCCCAGGCCGGGAATCAGGGCGAGCTCGCTCGTCTTGCGGGTCGCCTGGACCTGGTGGAGCGAGAGGTCGCGAGCCTGCACCTGCGGGTGGACCGCCGGGCCTCTTCGTCCGATCTGGACGAGGCCTTTCGCATGATCCGACGGATCGAGGCTTTGTTGCCACGTCCGGAGCCGCCTGCGGCACACTCCCAGACGTACGCGTATGGTGCGTACCCGGCGTACTCAGCGTACTCGGCGTATGGCGCCGGGGTCCGTTCGTATGGAGCCCCTCCGGCGTACGGTCTTGACCGCAGCCTTGCCGTCCCGACCGAGGCTTGGGTGCCTGCTCCGACGCCCTCGTCGACGACTGTGACCGGCCCTCGCTTCGAGGAGCTGGGTCAAGGGGGGTCTGCGAGTCAGCAACCCCCTGCGGGTCAAAGTACCGCTTAAGACGTCCGACATAGAACGTCGAATGCGTCGTCATTGACTTTGGAAGGTCGATGGTGTACGACGCACCATGTCTGGCCAGGACTGCAAAAGGTCCGATGAAGCGGTGCTTCAGCTTGTTGCTGCCGACAGAGCTAACAGTGTCTAGAGGTAGGTTCCTCGTGTCTAGTAACACTAAGTCACCAATCTCAAATATACTTAAGTTTCCTCTTCCTTGTTTGTCCGAGTACTCCTTTTGTTTATCTTGGGCCGCTGCCATGGCATCGCGGACCCTGCTGACAATGTTCAGCTTGGTATCCATAAAAGATTCCACCTGTTTCCGCAGCGAAACTGGCCTCACATCCGAGACCTGGGAGGAAAGGGCTTTCCGAGCCTCTCCCCCACTTAGAATAGAGGAGTCAGTGTTTCCTCGAAGAGTGAGAGGCACTCTGGGGTGGCGGAAGCCGTTCAAGTAGAACGGCGTGAACCCCGTGGACGCGTGCACCGCGTTGTTGAGCGCAAACTCAACAACTGGAAGCTGCGTCGACCACGTACGTGGCGCTGCCGCGCACACACTGCGCAGAGTGTCCTCGAGCACTCGATTGACGCGCTCTGTTTGGCCGTCTGTCTGCGGATGATCCGCAGTGGACATCTGCAGACGAGTTCCCAGTAAAGGGAACAGCGTTTTCCAAAACGCAGCAGTGAACCGCGGGTCTCGGTCCGAGACAATCGTCTCCGGGAGACCGTGATAGCGGAACACGCCATCGACGAACAACCTTGCGGTTTGTTCGCCCGTCACAGTAACGGGAACTGGAGCAAGATGTACCATCTTGCTCAGCCGACACACGAACACCAAAATTCCGGTGTTGCCGTGTCCGTCGGCGGGAAGCCCAAAGATGAAGTCAAGACTCATCGACTTCCAACAATCAGCCGGTACGGGCAGGCTCTGTAGTGGAGCCGAAGAGTGCCCTGCGGGTTTAACCCGCTGACATGTTTCACATGTCTTGACGTACCGGGCGACCCACTTGTACATGTGGGTCCACCAGAAGGACTGAGAGACCGACAGAAAGGTCTTCTCGCGGCCCAAGTGGCCGCTGGAGGGCGCGTCATGCGCCTCCGCGAGGATGTCGAACTTCAGATCCTCGTCGTTGGGTACGACCACCCGTGGAGGATCAGTGGGCTCCACCCGATAATAGAGGAGGCCCTCCTTCAACTCATATCGGTGGAGCCGTGAGCGCTGTCGCGACGAGAGCCAGTCGGACTTCGCGCTCGTTCCGGCCTTAAGGAACTTGACGATAGGCGCGACAGCCTCATCGTCCCGATACGCCATGCGTATCCGATCATATAGATCCGTTGTCACCCGCGTGATGTGGGCCAACTCATAGTCGGGACGCCTAGAGAGGGCGTCCGCAAGCACGTTGAGCTTGCCCGGCTTGTACTCGACGCGGAAGTTATATTCCGCGAAGAAGGACAGCCACCTCGCCATCCGTTGGGAGAGGTGAGGCGAGCTAGTCGCCGTCCTCAAGGACGCGTGGTCTGTGTAGATCACAAAGGGCGTAGAGCCCAGAAGGTGAACACGGAACTTCACAAGGGCATATTTCATTGCCAGGAGCTCCTTGTCATGGACAGGGTAGTTCCGCTCGGCGGCTTTGAGCTGCCTGGACTGGAATGAGATGACTCGTTCCTGTCCAGCCGTGTCGTCCTGCAGCAATGCACACCCGATGGCGTAATCGGAGGCATCGCAGACGACGCTAAACGGCTTCGTCTCGTCCGGCAGAGCCAGGACAGGGGCCTCTTGGAGACTGGCCTTGATGCTGTCAAAAGCATCCTGGTGCTCTTGCTCCCAGCGCCAGTCGACGTCCTTCTGAAGGAGGCTCGACAAGGGCTTAGCGAAGCCCGCGTACCCAGCGCTGTACTTGTGAAGGTAGTTGGCCAAACCCAACCACTTTCGAAGATCCTTCTGGGATCGGGGCGTCGGCCATGCTGCTATGGCCTTGACCTTGTCTGGGTCAGCCCGAACGCCCACGTTGCTTACGAAGCAACCGAGAACTTTGATCTCTGGTGACGCGAAAACGCACTTGTCGATGTTGGCGTAGAGCTTGTTCGCTCGCATCACGTCCAACACTCGACGGAGGTGTCCTAGATGCACCTCCATGGCCGTCTTGCCTCCCTCGGCACGGCTATGGACGAAAATGTCGTCGAAGTACGTCTGTACGAAGGTACGCAAAGGGCGGAACAATTGCGTCACCAGGCGATTGAACGTCGCCGGGGCGTTAGACAAGCCCTGCGGCATGACGAGCCACTCCCAAAGCATGCCGCTTGGAGTGCTTACCGCGGTGAGCGGGATGTCACTCTCTCGCATCAGGATTTGGTAGTATCCGTCTACCAAATCCAGCGCACTGTACAGTACGCTCCCGGCCATGTTGTTCAACAACACATCCTTTCGTGGGATCGGTGTTTGGGCCGGCACCGTTGCGTTGTTCAGCTTGTTATAAGCGTGAACCAGACGCCACTTTCCGTTCGGCTTACGAACGCAGAAAGTCGGCGTCGAGTGCGGGGATTTCGACTCCCGCACCATGCCTGCCTTCGCTTTCGCGGCGAAGAAGGCATCAATGACCTCGCACTGCTCGCGCGGGAGAGGCCATTGCCTCGTGACACAATACTTTGTGCCGGGCACGAGATCAATCTCGTGCCGTACGCCTCGATCCGGTGGGAGTTGGGTCGGTGGGTGTTTATTCACCACGTCCGCATACTCCGTCACCAAAGGATACACCGGATCCTTGGGGTTCTTGAGAATCTCAGAACCCAAGCGCGCCTGACGCTGCTTGTTCATGTCTTCCAGGACGTTCTCGTCCAAGACAGAGGAGGAGTTCAGCTCCTCCTGAGTGGTCTCAGGTCTTATGAGTACCATCTCAGCGATCTCTCCAGCCTTGAGGTTGGCCAGGAAAGACTCAGCCGTCATTTCCTCGAGGTTCAGTATCTCTGCAACCTCTGGCAACTGTTCCAAGTGGACACCAGATGCCTTGACGGGTAAACCCGTCTCGCTATCGAAGATGTGATAGCACTCTTCCACCGGCCTTGTCGGAGGAGCCCGGGCCCTGGACTCCGAGTCGCTTGAAGCGACGTCGATCGGAACGAAGTTCGGATCCGACTTGAGGCGGCGGCGGCGTCTTTGCCGACGGCTTCTGTGACGGGGAGCTTTGCTGCCCACGTCTAGGGATGTCGTCGCTACGACATCCGAGGCACTCGTGGCCTCGTGTGGTACTGTTGTACCCACACAGGAAGCGTGTTCAACGCCTTCCTCTTCAGTTAAGGTCTGGGCGACCGCGTGTGGCACTGTGTTACCCACACAGGAAGCGTATCCGACGTCTTCCTCTTCAGTTATGGTCTGGGCGACCGTGAGTGGAACTCTGTTACCCACTCTGAACACGCTGTTCTCAGTGTTCATGACAGCTGCAGCTGTCTGCGGAACTAAGTTACCCGCCTGTGGACCTAAGTTACCCACTTGGCCGGCGCCTCTTCTGGGCGCGGCCACCATCAAAACATCCTCGGAGTCGTCATATACGTCGACGACTCCCAAGCATCTGCCGGATGCTTTGGTACCCTGGCAGCCCTCGCGGGCGCCCCGGGTCCTGACAGAGGTGGGAACATGACTCACCAATGCTCTGTCGGACTGCGCAGGGCGGCTGGCACCGATTGCCTTGCCTCGCCAGTCGATCCAGGGCTCGTGCTTCTCAAGCCAGGGCATGCCCAGGATCATATCATATGGATCCATATCGAGAACAGTGAACTGTTCGAGGCTGTCAAAGTCTTCAAACTTGACAGCCAGATCCACTTGGACGTTGGGGACAGTGACGACCTTCCCGTCGGCCAGTCGCACTGACGCCGTCCCGTTGCCCTTGCTTTCTCGCAAATCTTCGGACAACTTGTTGCTGTTACGAGCAACCGTCTGGCGGCGTGCGAAATTCTTCGACGCCCCAGAGTCAATCAAGATTCTAAAGGGGTGATCGTACCCCCGTACACATCCGTGTACTACGAGCAACCCGCCGCTGCTCTTCGCCGATTCGAGAGTGCGAAGACTCTCAGGGGCTAAGTCCCCGTGGTACGCGCCACCCGCGCACCCATCACGAAGACTTAGTTCTTCCCCAGTAGGGCGCCCCGCCCCTACTGGTTCCCTGCGTTCCCCTGTCCCCGGGATCCTGGCTTCTGCCAGCGACCCTTGAGGACGGGCTTGGGGAAGGACCGTCTGCGGAGTCTTTCCGCGGGACAGTCGCGCTTGAAGTGGCCCATCTTCCCACAGCCGAAGCAGCGGATGTCACGCTGTTCGGCGGACCCGAGTTCCATGGGAACTGGTCCGTTGGGGCTTGTTCGACCGGGAGCCGACAAGGAACTCCCAGGCCACGCTGAGGCCGGCGTACGCGCCTGGCGATGGCTGTATTCTTCTTGAAGAGCCACTTGAATCGCCTCTTCAAGGGTGCTTGCCTGCACCCGAAACAGCTGAGTGCGTGCGGGGCCCACTCGAAGGCCGTCCATGAACACAGTCATCTTGATGTGTTCATTGAGTGGGTTTCCCACTAGGGACGCCGTGAGCTCCCGTATCTCTTGCACATACTCGTGCAGTTCGCGTCTTCCTTGTTTACACGCGAGGAAGCGCGAACGCTGGCGGTACTCGTAGTTCGCCGGGAGGAACGCGGCTCGGAGCTGTTCGCACAGCTGAGCCCAGGATGTGAAACATCCAGGGGATGTCGCTTCCCGAGTGTACACCCAACTCTTAGCACGACCGCTAAGGTTGGAGAGTGCAAAAGCAACACGCAGTTGCTCGGTCGAGATCAGAGCCGCGTCCATCGCGAGCTCTACTTCTCGGACCCAGAAGTGAAGGTTCTCGCCTTCCTTCCCTTCATACGGCTTTACCTTCAGCCGTATTGGCTTCGGGTGAGGCGGGTTTGCTCCCGCCGCCGGAGCCTGCAGGTTCTCCCGCACATGCGCGATGAGGCCCTGCTCGTACGCGTCGAATGCATTGACGCGCTCGAGCTGCTCAGCCGGTGTTGATACCACCAGGCTCTGCAGGGCCTCCATCCCGAAGATGCCTGCCATCTTCCGAACCGACTCGAACTGAGAGTCGTTCATATGGGAGAAGTCGTTCCTATCCATGGCAACGAACTTCGGAGGTTCAGGTAGTCTACCCGCGATGGCGTGGATTGACTACAAGTGCTACCAAGTGTGACGGGGTCACACAGCACCTTGCGCTAGAGGAAGTTATCTTCCGAGAGTATACAAACTCTCAGTGAACGGCAGTTCACTGGTCCCCTCTTTAATTAAAGAGAGCGAAGTGACCTAAATAAGGTAGATTGTAAACTGAGTATATTTATAGGTAGGTTAAGTTTGAGGTTAATACAAACTATCAGTTACCTATAGAAATGCAATGTCATAAAACCAATGGTTGGTTTTGAATGACCTTGGTACCTTGTACCAAATATCCCGGAGTATGACATGTCATACTCCTGAAGTGTGAAGTGTCACACTTCATGTAACCAGGGTACACTTAGTGCTACGTACCCCGTTACAGTAAGCATCTCGTTTTCCAATATGTTGGTTTAATCAAACGTTTTAGCAATTTATCCTATTTTATTTGTGTTTTAATCAATATTTATTGCTTACATATTTTTCTTAATGTTATAGCCATGGTTTTTCTGTTCAGAAACCGCAATTTACTAAAAAGGATGAAGATGCACTACAAGAAATCCATTTGAACTTTGCCATAGAGTTTTGGAAACAGCATTCTCACTTCCAGCAATCCGCCATATACAATGTCGACGAGACAGCAATATATTTTGACACCCCACCCCACAAGATTTGGGCCCTCAAAGGCCGTCGTGGCTCCGCTAAAGTGAAGCACACGCAGAAAAACTCTGGTAGACTCACTGCAGTTCTCACCATTAGAGCGGATGGTAAGTTTTGTTTAATGATTTAATGATTTTATTATGTTACAAGAACCGCGAAGGAAAAGCGTCTGGCTGCCGTAACACGCACAATTAGAGCGTGGGAAAATACATCTACGGAATGTGTTATTAAAAGCTTTGAAAAAGCAATCCCAAAACACCCTGTCGTGATGGTGTAGAGCAAAATAATACATGCTTTTGCTTTTTTACGGTGTTTGTTTAAATTGTTTTTTCTACTTTTAATAAACTGTTGGGTCGGTATAATTTTGACCAATCGCAGGTGATACCACGAAAGGGGTCGAGTTTTTTTGTCTTGTTGGCCTTTCTAAAAATGACTTGAAAATGCATGTCTACGGGGGGTTTAGTTTCACCGTCGTTGTCTGTAATTCAGCCGCTAGGAGGTTTATAACGTTAGCGGTCCGCTAACGTTATAGTATCCGCTAATAGCGGATACTATCCGGGAAAGTCAGGATATTGTTGACTTGCCCAATATCGTAAGATACGATATATCCTTAGAAACCGCTGTACATGTACATATTCCTTGGTGAAGCAACCTTGTCCGTTCCACATTGGAGTTCTATCCTCTATTACATGCAAGTTGCAACAGAAGATACGTGTTGGGGTGTATGTACATGCTCAGCTTCTATTATCCGACGACGACGATTTAGGTGAAGCAAGATGTAGACGACTTGAGCATGCACAGTAAAAACGGAGCATTGCTATGCCTTTTTGACACAAGACTGTGAACGAATGAAGAGGCACACGACCAGCGAAAGATCGCATGGGTACTATTAATAAGGCTACATTTATTTGTTAGAGCTTCTAACTTAGAAGTGTTGGCCCCTCAATCATACGCAATGAACACTCTGTTGCCTTGACTAACGCACAAAAAGCGTTCACTTTGCACTCAGGAATCGTTCCCTCTCAGGAAACGATTCGCTTGCTGTTTTGCTAAAAAATTAAATAACGTGTATGCTTCGACGCTTTATTTTAGCTCATCAACACTGTGCAATGACCTTCGTGGAGGAACCGCATCTTGCCGCTGCAAATTGTTTGATTAAATGATGTTGCTAGCTTTTTTTGGCTGTAAGTTATAGCTAGAATACCAGCACAATAAAGGCTGGCGTGGACTCTCGAAATCACCACTGTGCTGGTATTGTTGAATGACAGGGTGCAACCTCTGCCCCAAAATCTTCCTTTTTTTCCCGCCGCTTCACATGTCCACACTCACTTCTCGATTTGAGTCCAAGCCGACAGCACCCGAACTTTCTCCTCCGTCAACAATGCGTGCCGTCTCATCGTACATGGCAATCGCCTTCGCCGCTGCTGCCGTCTCTACGGCCACGTCGCACCGCATGCACCACTCGCATGCCATGCGCGGTCTGCAGATGGACATGAGTGGTATGGACATGACGTCCAGCTCCACCATAGACATGTCAATGGCAATGGAGGTGTCTTCCTCCTTTGCTGCCACTACGACTATTACCTCGGATGAGGACTTCAAGTGCCCCGTGTGCGGCATGTCAACCAAGGATATGGGCTATGACAACCTAAATCATATCGGCTTAGATCACGGCCAGACCATCTACACGTGTGGCATGGCCGCTCGCTCTTTCGATGACTACAGCTTCGACGTTACCGACACGGCGTATCTGGCCGCCAACGTCGCCGAGTTTATCATTAACTCGACGGATTCCACTGCCTACGCTAAGTGCGAGGACTCGTGCGAGGAGTGCGCGAGCGGCATCAAGGATCCCGTCACAGGCGACGATGTCACCACGTCCAACTACCAGTACGTGTGTCTGAAAAACGGCCAGAAGATCTACTTTGCGTCCACGGACAGCAAGAACGAGTATCTCAACAGCGTGAACTCGGAGCCGCGCTACCTCGTGGACAGCATCATCTGCGAGAACGAAACGTGCTCGGACGCCGAGAACATCACTGTGGTCAGCGCTGCGGCCCAGGCTTTTGTGCCGGATCTCTCCGCATCCAGTAGCGGCGGCTCGTCGACTGCTGCCAGTGGATCGAGTGCCGCCGTCTCAGTTAACACCCCCGCCAGTGTTGCCTTCGCCGTGGCGAGCGTGCTAGCTACGCTGGCCATGATGGCGTAAGCCACACGTTTGAGTTATGAAACCCACCGAGTAGGTACTGCAGTATTCCAAATGCGACCATTTTATCCGCAGTATAATATTAATAGACACATTCAACACAAAACCTCTGGACAAGTGTAAGACTAGGCTTCGTTTTATGTCCCCCTTTACCATTGCTTCCCAAAATCTCAGGGTTAATTTGCTACTAACAAATAACAAATTAACCCTGAGATTTTAGGTTCCTCGACTCAATTATTCAACGAGGCAATTGCAAACCTGCGAGAGTCCCGAGTTGTCTAACAACAAATTGTTAGACAACTCGGGACTCTCGCAAGAAATTGTTAGACAACTCGGGACTCTCGCAAGTTTGCATTTGCCTCGTTGAATAATTGAGTCGAGGAACCTTCTCACTCACCGAAATTCACAAATTGATCGCCACCGACAGTCGGTACTGCCTGGCAGACAGTGTCACCTCGTACCCCTCGCCGCGAGGGTAGTCACACGAGACTCCCGTGTCTTGAGGCAGGTAATGCAAGTCGAAGCAACCAGGCCCTGGTCCAGGGATATGTCGCGCTCGTGCTCGCAGACTACATGTACTAACAGCGTCCATAGAGATCATATCAACACAGCCCTCTCCCCCACGATCCTTTTGGGTCACCGTCAAACAAAAGGAACCTTTGCACTGAGCTCAAGATGTCGAGTGAGAGTCACTTTCGGAAACTCCAGTTAGCCTGAAATCCCCACCAAGTAAAGCTCAAGTGTCACCACATGCTCAATCCGCACCTGCTGACCGCCATTGCCGGCACGCTGCTCTCGCAACTCAAGACGTGTCGGCCACCTGCAGTAACTGGTCCACGCGCTACCAAGCCAACCTCGAAGGTGTTTGTGTCTGCAATGCAACGCAATGTGACACCGTCTCCAACAACTACACTAGCCTTACGGCGGGTCAAGTGGGAATCTACACCACATCCAAGGATGGAGACCGCTTTGCCTACACGGTGATCAATATCGACACGACGACTGTGAGCAATCCCACATACTCCATCGACGTGTCCACCCAGTACTAGACAATCATCGGCTTCGGTGGTGCATTTACTGACGCTGCAGCCATCAACGTCTACAAGTTGTCGTCCAAGTTACAACAAACGGTGCTGGATCAGTACTTCTCGAAGACAGGGCTTCAGTACACTTTAGGCCGCGTCCCGATCGGCTCGACAGATTTTTCTAATGGCATCTACTCGTACAACGACGTAGTAGACGATTTCGAGATAAAGCACTTCTCCGTAAACGTGGACAAGTTTTCGTCGTCTCACAAGATTGAGCTCATCCAGCGTGCACTCAACACGACGTCACATGAGATGAAGCTTTACGCATCTTCGTGGGCCCCTCCAATGTGGATGACTACCAAGAGCACAACGCTTAACTGCCACGTGAAAGGTAAGCCAGGAGAAAAATACTGGAAGGCGTTGGCACTGTACTACTCCAAGTTCTTCGATGCGTACTCGTAGGGAGGCATCGGTTTCTGGACATTGTCACTCCCTGCACTTTCCTTGCGACAGTGATTCTACCTCGGTCGGATGACACCACAATTCTGTAAGGCGGCACTAACTTGACAACGGGCAATCCACCTTACCATTTCACACATGAACTTCGGCTATCTCAAAACTTTTGTTTTATTAATAGTTGTTTTCTTTTTCTATAGAAGTATATATGTATGTCTTGAGGCGCGAGTCAGCATCTTGCGTCTTTCAATGTGGTATATAAAGACCCTCGGGTGTCTGTGGTTTTTCCTGACTTATTCCTTTACGAGTCGGTATTGATTTCTGCATGTCATATTTCGTGTTGGTGTGCCTTGTAGCCAACAATTTAGCGGCTAGAAGCCGTGACTTTTCCCAAATAACTGCGAACACCTATAATAGTTGAGTGAGTGTTGCAATTCATCCAGCACTGTATCATCATGCCCCTCTTGCTTTTTGTCTTCTACTGAAGTCGTCTTTTCAGTCGGGAATACTAAAACCTCGGCAATCTTGGAAAGAACCTCGGCTATCTTATTTGTATAACTGCGTCGTCAACTAAAAATAAAGCAATGAAATTTTGTGCTACAATGACTAAAAGAACTATTCTGGCGCAAACAAGCTCAAGGTGTCATCTAGATAATTAACCTCTTTTTAATAAATCGACAATTAACCCCTTTAATAATAATAGTACCGGCACACTGCTGCTTCGCCCCAATATTTTTATAGTATAGTACTGGGCGAAGTGCGATTATAATAAATAATTGAAGCAGACAGCTGCAATCGACCAGGATAATACAAACGATGGGATTGTCAACTTTTCCAGAGGCTTGCAACTTTTATCTAAAATACAATTATCAAGAGAATCGTACATTTTATCAGATAGCAGATCCTTGCACAGCATCCGACGGGACAATGATAACTCCTCTATCTGAAGCAATGAAGCGTACATTGCCAAGCAGTTCTTAACGCGCTGGCATTATCGCACAAGTGGAAAACTTGCCAGCTTGGCATCACCAGGATGAAGGCTCTGTCCCCCGTTGCTATCTTCGCATCGAGTCTGTTGCTCGCCCCGAGTGCGGTGTCGGCTGCATGCTCCAGCTGGTCGTCACTTTACCAGGATGTATTGGAGGGCGTCTGTGTCTGTAACGCGACTCAATGCGATACAATTGTCGGCGACCACACGAATCTCGAGGAGGGTGAGATTGGCATCTACACCACGGCCAAGGCCGGCGCTCGCTTAAAGTACACGGTGGGGAAAATCGACGCATCCCCGGTAGACGAACCCACCTACACCATCGACGTTACCACGCAATACCAGACCATGCTCGGCTTCGGTGGAGCCTTCACGGATGCAGCAGCCATCAACCTATATAAATTGTCACCCAAGCTGCAGAATTTGGCCATGGATCAATACTTCTCCAAGAAGGGCCTTGAGTACAATATGGCTCGTGTACCGATCGGCTCGACCGATTTCTCTACGAGAACCTACACATACAACGAGAAGGTGGACGATTTCAAGATGACCAACTTCACTATCGCGTCCGACAAGGCACCATTCTCGCACAAAATCGACCTGATCCAGCGTGCTCTTAAAATGACTGAGCTAAAGTTATTCGCGTCGTCGTGGGCACCCCCGCTTTGGATGACGAGAGGAGACTCGGTCGTAGACTGCAAGATGAAAGGAAAGCCTGGAGAGAAGTACTGGGCGGCACTGGCGCTGTACTATTCCAAGTTCTTTGACGCCTACAAGGAGGAAGGTATCAACTTCTGGGCTATGACAGTTCAGAATGAGCCTGAGAAACCTCCTCTCGCTGTTTCCCAGTGGGAAACGCTGCGCTTGACTGCCGAGGAAGAGAGAGATTTTATTAAACTGGACCTTGGTCCGTTGATGGCGAAAAAGTACCCCGACCTAAAGATTATGGCCAACGATGACCAGAAGCCTGGTATCATGGATCGCTCAGCGCCGTTTGATGACCCGGAGTCGAAGAAATACTTGAGTGGGCTTGCCTTCCACTGGTACCAGAATCTCGACTTTATCTTGCCGCTCGCTGGCAACTTTAAGAATCTGGAGAAATTCCACAAGGCTCATCCCGACATGTTCATGCTCGGAACGGAAGCGTGTGAAGGATTCTTGCCCGGCATCATCGGTACCGGCAAGGGACCCTCTCTGGATGATCCAAAGAAGGCGTGGAAGCGAGCTCAGAACTACGCACGTGACATCATTGAGAACAGCAACAACATGGCTGCCGGCTGGGTCGATTGGAACCTGTTCCTGGATACGGACGGTGGTCCGAACTGGGCGAAGAACATGGTGGATGCGCCGATTCTTGTCGATGAGCAGAATGGCGCCGAATTCTACAAGCAGCCCATGTTTTACATCATGGGCCACTTCTCAAAGTTCGTACCGCCGGGATCGAAGCGCATCGAATTTCCAAAGACCGAGACACTGAGCGACTTCCACCGCTGCGCTTTTGTTACCCCCGACAACCAAATTGTGATGCAGTTCTTGAATCGCGACGACGACCCGGTTTCGATAAGCGTCAAGCAGACGGACTCGAACACGTTCTCGCTGACGCTGCCGCCCAATTCGATGCAGACAGTTATCCTCCCGGCTTCCGAGGATACCAAAATCCTGTAGATTTTCTAACTCTGCATCCTGACGCCGACGTTAGCCTCAGTATTACACCATCTTCTTACCTACCTAAACAGAGTACCGGTAGATCGTAGATTGCTGTCAACACGAAAACTTCAACGCCATTGTTGACTACCAATTCGATACTTCTCGTGGTCTTTTCCTATACAACACCTGGCATCTGCAATTCCCAGCATAAAATCGGGAGACTGGCTTGCAGATTCGAGCTGGACGAGTTGCCTCGAGCCATGCGAGCTGTTGGGTGCATTGCCGTCGGCGCTGCGGTGATTGGAAGTCTGTCCTTCGCGCCGCACCCGGCATTGGCAGCATGCTCCAGTTGGTCTTCTCTATACCAGGATCACCTGGAGGGCGTTTGCGTCTGCAACGAAACTCAGTGCGACTCAGTTTCGAATGACTATCGTAGCCTTCGGAAGGGACACGTCGGTGTTTTCACTACGTCTCAATCTGGGGCACGACTCGAGTACAAGGAGAAGAAATTTCATGCGAGACCGGTGAGCAGTCCGACGTTCGCTATCGACGTATCGACGCAGTACCAGACGATCATTGGCTTCGGCGCTGCGTTCACGGATTCAGCAGCTATCAACGTTTACAAACTGTCGCCGAAACTCCAGCAAATACTTTTGGACCAGTATTTTTCGGAAAAAGGACTCGAGTATATCCTCGGACGTGTATCGATCGGGTCGAACGATTTCTCCACCAGTATATATTCGTATAATGATGTGGAGGGTGATCTCGCTATGGAAAATTTCTCCATTGACGTAGATAAAGCTCCGAAGTCCCACAAAATTGAGCTAATCCAGCGTGTGCTGGACATGACGTCGCGTGACATTAAGCTCTTCGCTTCATCGTGGGCACCTCCTGCGTGGATGACGAAAGAGAACTCCACTATCAACTGTCATCTTAAAGGTGAGCCTGGCGATGAAAACTGGAAGGCACTGGCGTTGTACTACTCCAAGTTTTTCACAGCTTACAAGGAAGAAGGCATTGACTTCTGGGCGATGACTGTCCAGAATGAACCTGAGAAACCCCTTCTCGCGTTTGCTAAATGGCAGACGTTGCGAATCTCCCCTGAAGAAGAAAGAGACTTTATTAAATTCGATCTTGGGCCTCTGATGAAGAAGCATCACCCCAATTTGAAGATTATTGCAAATGATGATCAAAAGCCGAGCATTTTGATTCGCTTGGAGCCGCTTGAGGATCCCGATTCACTACAGTGTATTAGTGGCGTCGCTGTTCACTGGTACCGCAATGTGGATTTCGTACTTGGAATGGGTGGACACTTTGGTAAACTTCGAAAGTTGCATGATTCCTACCCAGATCTATTCATCCTTCCGTCCGAAGCGTGCGAAGGGTACATGCCAAACCCCTTAGGAACGGGTAAAGGACCCTTTCTTACAGACGCCGATAAGAGCTGGACTCGTGGTGAGAACTATGGTCGTGACATCATTGGAGACCTGAATAGCTATGCGGGCGGGTGGACTGATTGGAATATGGTCCTGGATACCAAAGGCGGACCAAACTGGGCGAAGAATATGGTGGACGCGCCCATTCTCGTTGACGCCAAGAACGGCGCTGAGTTCTACAAGCAGCCCATGTTCTATTTCATGGGGCATTTCGCCAAATTTGTGCCGGCAGGCTCACGCCGCATAAAAATATCCTTAAACGCAGACTCGGAAATTGACAGCGCGTTCGTCACTCCCGATAATCAGGTTGTTATCCAATTTTTGAATCTTGAAAGCTCGGACGAAGTGGCAAATGTACAAACGACCGAATCGAGCACCTTCACAGTCCAAGTGCCATCGCACTCCATCGTAACAGCAATTTTGCCACCTTCAAAAGAAACCACAATTCTCAAGTCATCTTCAAATTAGACACACCCAAATACAAGATCCTTAAATGTGCAAATTTGGTCCCGATTTCAAGATTCGTTCAACGCCTCTTCATTTTTGCTAGACGACTGCGATGTCCAGACTGGAGACGAAGCCGCTGTTGCCATTGGGCAATGACCACTCGCTCCACAATGGCGAGTCGTATGCTCGACGCCTGCTTTCGATACCGCGCGAGGTCATCCCGCTGTCTCTATTCGCGTTCGGGGGACCTCCGGCTCACCTTGCGCTCGCCCATGACCGATTCGTGTGTACGTGCGTCAATATGTTCGATCCTGTAGAAAATTTAAAGGGAACTTCTGTTGCTGCATTGACACAGATAAACAGAAGTGGCTGACGGACGAGAGGTTCTTGGAGGTGTTGTCCATCGCCTCGGCCATTCCAGGCCCGTCGTCGACGATGGTGTGGAATTTTGCGAAAAAACGCTTTACTGAACGAGGAGAATTGACACTTAATTTCTGCAGACAATTGCCGCTATGGGGCTGTTCCGTGCTGGGCCACTGGGCGGGCTGATCGCGCTGTTCTTCTGGGTTCTACCGGGATGGATTATCCTGACAATTGCTGGCTTCGGTGCCAAATCATATCTTCAAGGTACCATGAGAACCCGGTTACTACGCGTAGCAGACATTGTGATATTTGTGTTGTGCTTGCTGTAGAGGGTCTTCCCGTGTGGATGATTGGGTTGGCACCTGCTGCTGTGTCGATCGTCGTGATCGCGGCGGTACGACTATGGCAAAAAGCGTGCGAAGATGACACAGCGAAGAACTTTGTGGCGTCAGTGTCTGCCTGTGTGATTCTAGCTACACAAGGCATGTCGTCTCTGATCTTCCCCGCAGTTATGGCTGCCGGCGGTCTTGTCATATTGTTCTCGACAATGTGCGGGTACTCTCATCCTCCACTCTCTAACGATCGAGCTCTCTCCAGCCACCTTGAAAGGTAGGTGGACTGCTACGTTCAGTCACAAAATCTTCTCTTAAAGGTGCTTATATTACGCTAAATTGCAGGCAAATTGGGATTCACCCGGTTGCAGGCGTCCTGATTGTGCTCTCGTGGTTGGTAGTTCTGGTGCTACTCGCACACTACCATCCACAGAACGCCGGTGAGCACTCAGTGCTATCACTTTTCTACACTTTCTATTGGATCGGATCCATTATTTTCGGAGGGGGACAAGTGATGCTCCCGATGCTGCTGGACAACGTTGTGATGGCTGGGTGGGTCTCCAAGGAGCAGTTCTTGATCGGTCTCGCGCTCGTGCAATCTCTACCGGGACCACTATTCAACATATCGGCGTATCTTGGCGCGCTCATCTACGGCGTCCCTGGAGCGTTCATTTCCAGTGTCGGTCTGTTCGGACCTGGCATAATTCTCTTCTTTGGATTACTCCCACTCTGGGAACGCGTGCGCCGCAACAAAAGCCTGCAGATTTTCCTGTCTGGCGTCAATGCGTCCGCTACAGGACTCATTGTTGCTTCCTTCTTTTTGCTGTGGGACAAAGCGGTGCACACTAACGCAAGCGCCGCGATCGGGCTGGCGACGGCGTTGATGGTTGGCGTGTTTCGCGTTCCTACATCGATGGCTATTATCATTGGAGCCATCTTGGGCTTCTTGCTCTCTTCAGAGGTCTTTAATCTCGGCCAGAAAGATTTCTGCAGCTGATGGGCTGGAACGCTTTTTGTAGTCTCCGTTTTGTTGCTGCAGACGCTACTGCGTCCGTAGTCTTATGAAGATTACATTTGGCGCTAACGGCTTAATAACATCGCTTTAAGCATTGCCATATCACTTGCCAAGCTTGGCATGGGATTTCGTAGAGCAAACATGGGTGGGGCCTTCCGTAGCCTTCTCCATCTGGAAGTGGCGAAAGTACAGTCAGTTTCACCGACTTACCACTACTGTACTGTTCAGAGTCGTTTGGTGGCTCGCCCTTGCACGCACATGCCTTCAATTTATTGCTCTCAACGAAGTGCACCAATCTTCCATGTATCAGTTTCAAATTCATCGTCTACTTCACACTCCAAGATGAAAGCTTTCACCTTTGCCTTGTCGCTTGGCCTTTTCGGTAGTGTCCATGCTTGGTGGAAACCCACCCCGGACACCTCCTACCAGATCCAACTCAGTGGGACGCTCGATCTCTCCTACGACGTCGACATGTACGACATTGATATGTTCGACACACCCAACGCCACCATTGCCGAGCTACAGCAACGAGGCATCAAGGTTATCTGCTATTTCAGCGCCGGTACGTACGAAGACTGGCGTTCTGACAAGGATCGCTTCAGCACCGATATTATCGGCACACCTCTTCCAGAGTGGAAAGGTGAAAGCTGGGTCGACATTCGCAATACGAAACTGCGCGAAATCTTGGCGGACCGCATGAAGCTTGCTCAGGCCAAAGGTTGTGACGGTGTAGACCCTGACAATGTGGACGGCGCCTTCAATGTCAACGGCCTCAACCTCACGGCGGCCGACCAGCTTGACTTCAATGAGTTCCTGGCCACGACAGCTCACGATCTCAACTTGACCGTGGGTCTGAAAAATGACCTAAATCAAGTCGAGGACCTGGTTTCCGTCTTTGACTTCTCGGTGAACGAACAGTGTGTGCACTACAACGAATGTGATATGCTGGTACCTTTTACCAAGGCGAACAAACCTGTATTCGGCATCGAGTACTCCGGCGACAAGTCGACGGCGTGCACTATTGCGAACTCGCTGAACTTCGACACGCTATTCAAGACACTGAGTTTGAAGAGCGAACGTTATAGTTGCCGCGAGTCGGTTGAAGGTTCCGTCTCCGAGTCGGCGTCGGCGTCACAAGATGGGAGTTTAACCTCAAACTCGGGGGCAAACTTAATCGCATCATTTCGTGCTACTGCTTCGTGCGTTCTGCTTTTACTAAGCTACTAGGAAATACTAGCACGAAATTATTGAATAACAGAACAACAGTTTGCACTCTTTTTCAATTACCAAACATTGGATTGGATGTCTCGCGGCGGCGAAATTTGAGCTATAATAAATGCGCAGGATGACACGGAAACGATCTATGATCACTGACCGAGCGTTATACCTACAAAAGCTGAAGCCAATAAGGTGACAAGAACGCCATTGTATCTAGAGACAGCTCCAGACCTAAGCACGGTGCCAGGACCTGTGCCATCGGTGCCACTACCGGAGTTAATTTCGTCAAGCTGAAGAGATCCGTCCATGGAGGACATCTCGGGAGAAGACGAAGGAGCAAGGGAAGGCGCAAGCGAAGGCACAGGAAGGTTTGGGCACTGGTATCGCGATTCTGCCTTCGATGGACATGCCAAATTTCTGGACGAATCTCCCTCCCAGGTAAAGTTGCTTAAAATTGGCGAACCTTTTGGGCAAGCGGATGATTCATCATGGTTCGAGGGGATTTTGTAGGAGCTCAGTGTTGGTTCGCTCGAGCTGTCGTACGACGTGTATGCCTCTTTGAGATTCTCGAAATTCGGAAATCGCTGGAACGTGCAGTTTATGCCTGCGTCCGTGCATTCCTCCGGCATAAAATACCCTAGTCCATAGTTTTGTGGACCGAACGTGTTGAACGGGTAGGCTGACGTTGACATGGAATTAGCATTCTCCGTCGAGTACTCGAAGGCCACGCCACCGGCGAAGTAGTCGCTGTACTCTGGCAGGTTCATGAACACAGCGTCGTGGAATGTGCGCTGTGCCTCGTAGCCATCCACAGTAGGGAAGGCCGGACTGACACAGCCGAATTCAGTTAGCACTACGGGAATGGAGTAATCGTAGCTTTTGAAGCTGTCGCGTAGCATGTTGAAGCCGGTGGCCTTGGTGGGGTCCGAGATGTCATCGCAGTGCACGTACGTGTTGATGCCATACCACTGCGCGTTTTCAAGCTCGTCGCTCTCATCAGTGCGGCAGTTGTAATATTGCGCGTTATCATCTCGGCTTGTATCGGCAACAACAAGGCCCACAGGCACCTGCCGCAGGTTGGGGCATGACTGGATAAAGGCGCGCATGTCTCGGATGAACTTCTTCTGGCACGGCGCGTTCCATGTCCACGGATTACCTCCGGTACGGTGGTTAATCTCGTTTCCCCCACTGAACGCCAAGACATTATCGAATCGCGCGAACTGCTCAATGATCCTCTCTCCGCGTGTCTTGTAGGACGCGGGATAGCATGCTGGCGCGGAATCGGCTGTGATTTCGCATCCTTCGCAGTTGGCTCCGAGGTCGACGATGACGTAGATACCCGCGGACTGCAGTGTGCACATGAAGTCGGTATGATCGACTTCCGGGTCGACGGCGTACAGTCGAATAACGTTGGCTTCAAGCGCAGCAAACTGCGGTACATCTCGCTGCCAAATGTGCTTGAATTCATTGGAGAAAAGGTCGAGGTTGTTTTTGTCCAGGGGTCCAGTGTTGGGTCTGGGATAGTAGTTGACACCTCTGATGGCAAAATAGTCTCCTGTAACGGAGTCGAAGAAGCGGTTGCCCTTGATGATCACCGGATTAGTGATGAAGG
The DNA here is from genome assembly GCF_000142945.1 of Phytophthora infestans T30-4. Taxonomy (NCBI): domain Eukaryota; phylum Oomycota; class Peronosporomycetes; order Peronosporales; family Peronosporaceae; genus Phytophthora; species Phytophthora infestans. The sequence goes on along the minus strand of NW_003303701.1, from coordinate 214,469 downwards.
AGCCGGCATAACCAGCCTCATTACTCCCCATTGGTTGACTTCCGCTGGCTGAGCTGCGTCTTGTGCTGGTGCGCGGACTGCTGGATTGGCTGGACGACGATGTTGAAGACGTCAATTCGGGGATAGAACCAGAAGCAGGGATAGCACTTGGGGGCTCCGTGTCAGCGAGGATATTCAGTTCCGGAAGTCGGGACGATCCCAGATGCGAATTCGTTTGAGACTTGGCGGTGCCAAGTGAACCAGTAGCGAAGTCTGCTACTAGCCACCACGAGTTAATGATGTTGACCATTATTGAGTGGAAGGGGAGGGTGCCTTTGAGTGCGTATTTCACTGGAAATTGGAGAATGGCATTCTGTAGTGATGGTGTTTTTTTAGTTGACGAGTTTCGTGTGCGATTGCGAGGGATGCCCAAACTGCATCTGACATGTGAACGGGCAACCCCCACAAAAACAATTGCGATGATACGCGTCAGGTGAAGGTCGCATGCCACGAAACCTTCGAAAGTGCGAAGAAATCGCTTAGTGACGGTGTTTCGTGGAAAATGGAGCAGCATTGTTCTTCGCCAGAAGTTACTCTTGATGAAGAGCTCTGTTTCCTGGGAGCTGGGATCGAAAAAAAGGTTGAAACTATTATTACGATATCCATTACTGTATTCAGGGCCTTTAGAAAATAGCATTGTCGATGACATTATTTAAGTAAATAGTGGTGTGCTAAAAATACTTCGTATTTGCAAAACCTTGAATGCAATAATTTATCTTCTGAAAAAGATTTAATGCATTATTTATTTTTCGGTACTCTAAAAGATATTTAACTCGCAAGCCAACCATTTCGGAAGCTCTGTTATGTCGGGAGCTCTGTCAATCTCCAACCGACGTCTTACTTCTCCTTTTTAGCACATTCCGGCAAGCAGACACACTAATTCCCTTTTTTATCATGGTTTATGTAACTTGCCCTCCCAGCCCAATCTACTCCAACGTCCAAGTATTAATAGTGATCTTCTACTTCTGCCCCCGCCTTGACCAACACGATGAGGTACTCATCGAATATTTCTGCTGCCGTTGTGGCACGGCGCGGAAGCAAAGGAACCGGAATGGCTACACAAACCTCATGCAGCATTTTTACGCGAGCAGCCCGACTACGAAGTGGTGATGCTGGAAGCAGCGGTAGAGCAAACTGACTCGATCCTCAACTCAATCCATCATTCTTCCCAGAATCTATTCGACTAGATGGTATATAATATGCAGTGCATCCTGCCAGTTTCGTTTCGCGAGAGCCACGAGGCAAGACGGTATATTTTTTTTGGCTCTCCCTACGTATACCAGTTTTCGGGTGTAAATCAGCCATTTTCTTCAAGGAATATTGCTAGGGCGAGGTTAATGCAAAAAACGGTATGGTCGGTATTTCTGAAAAAAAGTCTAAAACTTGGTGAAGCATTGTGTGTACCACATACCGTTGTCCGAGGATTAAGCTACCTGCGCATTCATTTTTCAGAGTCATTAGAAGATCACTTAGATCTTGGGAGAAGTCTACATTTGTCGTGCACGTACGATTGTAATGGTGGGTCTCATATTAGTTAGCTAGCTTGTAACATACATAAAAACTGACTCAAACATTTTGTATCTGCAATCGCCCAGGTCTTTAGCAGAAGTAAATTCAGGAGTCAGCTGCACCAGGTCTTCGTCCACTTTAGTGTTGTGAGCGACATTGAAATAGGTCTCAAACCACTTCACAATAAAACCTCCACAATTGTCCCGTCGTCTTGATACCACGCCGAAGACCGGCGGATAGTTAACTTACATGCTTGGTCGATCACTGGCACTTTCTTGGTCATGGTTGTAGTCACTGCATTCAAATATTCTTTGTTGTGTTTCGGATCGTAGATCCAGATTGTCTTACAGCCAAAGTTGACGATCCCTCCGCACCAATGGCTGATGTCAACGACGATGTAGACTGGGATCAGGATGACGCGATTTTGGCTGACTGTACTCAGCAACTGTTCCCTGGTATCCAACAGTCTTGCACGGTCTGCAGCGTCTTGAAACCCAAGAAAAAACTGGATCAACGACGTGCACTTGGGTGATTCTACCACTATTTTGGGTACGACTCCATGGTTCTGCTATCTTCAATGCCGCCACAAATACGCACCCGTCACTAAGCCACATTTCACCCGCAAATCTTGTCAAGTCGTCACTGAACAAGTGTTTCCCGCTCTTAGATTTCAACGACGTGTACATGTTAATCTTTTGCACACGCTTCAATATTTCGCAGCGGGTCTCTGTTTGAGGCTTTGTCTCGATCCCCTTCATCAGCTTACGAGCGGCAGATACTTTTTTAATTCTTCAGACAATGCCATTCATGCATAGTGTCGATGTCGACGAGAGAAAATGATCCCACATCCAAAATTGAAACGGTTATGTCCTCGTGTGGTGGTGTCCGGCCATACTCGCTCTGCTCTCTCAAGATGGCGTTCCTGCCGGGTGTTTGAGCTTTCAGGACGAGCTGCTCTGGAAGTACGTATCGTATATTCGTCTCCACACTCTTTGTTGTTCCCGAGTTACCACATGTCCTTTCGGTCGTTTGAAGACGGCATCATCACGCCTGGGGCAGATTGCATTGAACACGGGGTCAATTTCTATTTGCTCCAGCGACAGTTTTTGTTGATCCACATATTCACGCAAGGTGGACAATGTGATGTCTCCGTAAGTGTTTATCTGCTGAATAAGCGCCTTGGTGTCTTGAAACTCCTTTCGACGCTTGGCCTTCTTTGTAGAAGCCTTTTCACGTGGTCTTCCTCCAGGTTTACTGGCCGCGTCAACACAATGTTGACTATTTCATCGCTCAAGTCTCTGTGTGAAACGTAAAGGTTTAGTCTCCGTCTAGTTCTCGCAGCTGAAGCCTGGGTGGACCGTCTTTCCCTTTCGATTTTATCTCCATCGGCGAATCGGACGCGAGAACACGTCCAGAACTGGGTGTATCTTAAGCATCAAATGCAGCAACCTGTCTGTCCGTCACACTAAATTGTCGTGCCTGTCACGCTTTTCCGAACAAATCATTGGGTAAAATAATTTAAATATTTCTACTAGCTGCCGAGCGCAGCGAGGCGGCACCTTCTGCAACCCTGCGGGCCTTTGGTCCCGCCTGAGCTACAATTTGCCAACCTACCGTGCGAGTAGTGAAGCGAGCCCGTGGCCAGCGGAACGGAGGCAAAGCACAATGAACGACATTCATTCTTACCCGCCGCGTAGCGGCGGCACTCGGCTAGCCGAATTGGTGACACCATCACCAATGTCATCACCAGTATCACACGAATTGGTGACACTGTTACCAGTATCATCACCAGTATCACACGGATGGGTGACACTGTTAACAAAGTCATCCGAACTTGCGAGTTCTCCAACAATACTTGCGTCCGTGTAGGATGGCGGCTTATCATTATTCACACTTACTTCTACGATACCGATGTGTTGGTGACCACAACACCAATGTATTGGTAAATACAACATCAGTTCATACGACGTACCGATCGATGTTGGTTCCGTAAGTCGCATCGACGCAGACAGCGTCCGGAAACTTACGCACCATCCGTCGCATGTGGGCCGTCTGGAATGTAATGCACGATGTAAGCCCCGTAATTTTATCACGAAAGACGTTGACAGCGTTGTCACGACCCTTGCTAAGTCTTTAAGCACTTGATCCACGCGCACGTTGTCGTCCCCAGAAGTGTAGGTCTCCTTACGCATTTTAGCAATGCGATTCTCGACATCCTTGGGTAGAACAACCTTTCCCGAGACCTCCTTGTGATAGCGCAGTATCTTCTTCTTCTTAGAACCACCTAAGACAGTTGAAAACGGTTAGGAGCGATTATAGCTAACTAGGATATAAAGACTCACTACCTTGCATCATCGTCCCGACGACACGTTGCGTGCCTGGCGAAGTAATTTTTCGGGCTTCTGCGTAGGTATAGTAGACGTCTTGACCGACGTCGTGGCTGTGGGTGGCCACGTGCTTGGTGACCCGAACTTTGTAATTCTCGTTTTTTTCCTTGATAAGAACGGCATTCAGCTTTACAGGGCAGTCGATAGAACGGATGTTGTGGTTGGTTCTCGCTCCTTTCCCCCTGGGCTTGAATGTCCACCCGTGCGTGCAGATAAGCGTTTACGTATATAGCTCTAGCGACTCGTCAAAAATAACGGGAGAAGTCCCACGGCGCAAGGCTACAGCTCGACGATGTTTGTTGGGATCGACCACGGAGTTAGTTGAGCGGATCTTGTACAGTTGATGCGTCTCTTCCTGGTACCTATCAATTAAAATAAATATTAGCTTTTATCTCATACAGTAACAAAAATTGTAAGCATTACTTTTTTAGCTCCTCGTGGAATGCGTCCCAGGACTTGAACTCCCCGCTAAATGGGGGGAAAGAGACGCTGACGCCTTCGAAATCCTCGGCATCATCGGCATCATCTCCGCTGTTGTGATCGCTGTCGCTGACATGGACCCACTTCTTCGTCTTCCGTGACGGCATCGCTTGCTGGTGAGTGCTAGTGCTGGAAGTGTGGAGAGGGGGATTGTGAAACTGAGTGGCCAGCAAAATCTCTAAGATCTCAAAATGAGACACCCTTACCCCGATATCCCGGTAACCAAACCCTGGCCTTTTTCGTAGCAATATTACTGGTGAACGTAGACACTTCCAATTTTTTGTTTTGTTTATTTATAACTCCATTTACAATGCTAATTATCATACAAATCGCTAATGCTAAATTAATGTTTGAATTTTGCCAGCTACTAGCCTGGATCTAATCTCAGAGAATAGATGACACGCTGGCATGGATGGGGTGCTGGTGTCAGTCAAGCGCTCAATTGCACCGGAGCTCCCCATACGTTTGGGCTACGGCTCGACGTTTGGACGCGTTTGGACGCATTCTTCCTAGCACTACGTAGCCCTGCTTGTCTGTTATGAAGGAAGCGGCATGCTGAGGACCCCCCATTAAGCATGGCTCCGCTACGCAACAAGGTTGATGACGACCTCTCGGCGGAAAACTACCAAGCCTTCCTAGCTACAATGCTGCCTCGTGACTTCGGCGTACAGCTAGGGCAGTTTCGCTTCATTATACGCGACAAATTAAACCGCAGGCCGGCGGCTGTAATAGAGGTACCTCTAGTGGCTGCGCGGGCCACCGGCTCAACCTCGCTGTTCATGAAAATTTGGCTGCGCACGAACAAGCGTTGGCAGCAGTCGCGCACCTTAACCCAATTAACTATAGTGCGGTATGATTTGTTTTGTAAAACAGTGTGGCCAACTTCTAAAAGTTATTTTACTAACCACAAATGTTATCCAATCTTTTTTTATCTAGGCTAAACCCTTGCGGCTGATAATTCGTTGAGCGACGAGGTGGGGCTCGACATTTGCGATACTCAAGTATTACTTCGAGCTGTCGGTTTATCGACATCGATGACATAATGGAGCTGCTTCCAGCCCCGGCGGCAAGTAAATGCCTCCGTGGTTTCAAGCAAGAATTGCGAAACATCGAGTCAGTATCGATGGTACTGCAAGGCCGTGCGGCTGACCTGCTGGACGTGCGAGAGTGGTTTGACGAACGAATCACTTTCATGTCACAATACGCACGCTGCATTGGAAATTGTTTTTATTACTTTCTTGTATTTGTAAAAACCAATCGGTACTTTTATTACTGCAGGTCGACGCGCAATTATTCTACACCACTCAGACATTGATTCTGGGTGCGCCCGCGTGTGCTTTGAGGCGTCTAACGTAGGCTGAAAAGGCGCTGTAACCTTTGCAGCAACTACGCAGGATGACGAACGTGTAGACACAGATGAGGGCCAAGCGTCATTTGTTGGCCGCCTGTGCAAGCAACGTCGACTTCAGGAGGAGTGAGCTGAGTATGAGCAGCTGAAAAGCATCCCACCAGAATTTCTAATGTCATGGAACGCTTCTTCAGCGTCACCCATGTGACGTTTGGACATCAGCCGCATGGTCTATTACCACGCACTCTGAAAACAATTCTGCCCCTCAGCGAGAACCGCGCCTAGTGGGATACAAGCACTGTAGCCAGCCTGCAGTAATTTGTAGGTGCTGTAATTGGTCGCTCTAATAAACATGTTTTATATTATAACATTATTTATTGTGGCTGATATAGGAATGGCATTTTTTATTTTTACAGAAGCATGACTTACATCGGATAATTTATCGAGCATTCTTGATTCTCATAAAAATAAATGCCATATTCGAAGGCTCTGGTCGTATTGCAATGACAAAGTTGTGCTTCGCCTAAAGAAGCTCTGAAATTTGATAGAATCGGAGCAAGTCAAAATTAAAGGTTGGAGATGAAAGGCGGTTAAAATGACTACGAAAATGGTATGAAGAGCTTCTTGCTGCCCTGTCTTGAGGCAAGACAGGGCAGCTGTGGTAGCGTCATGAGCTAAACTTGACTCTGCCTTTTCGACCCTAGAGCGGGATATACCCTCCCTCGTTCGGAGGGTCATGACAGGGTCGTTTTGCTTTCTTGCGCGTACTCCAAGGTACCAACTTAGGACACTGTGGGAAGCTCCAGGCCGAATCAAACGAGCTCCAAGCGTCCCACCACCAACAAGAAAACGACAACAAAAACACAGCGTTCGGATAATCTACCCGCTAAGTACCGGTAGTCAAACTAGCTCTCTCCTTTATCGTAATAAATGACCGGCTTAGTATTTAAGTGATAACTTTTCTTTACACGATACTTGCTACAACCGTTTTAATTGTGCTACGGTAACTAGTTTGCAAACATGATTTCACGCTGAACATCGTTTGTGTCTCACAAATGTAGCTAAAAGCTTCTTTAAGATCCTGTGAGTGCCTACAAACTTTGGTATATCTATATTACTAGTGATAAAAACTTACACAAACTTGTACAAACACTACTGCACGTCGAATATCGTTGCTGCTTGTTCGCGTCTCGCAAATGGAGCTAAGATGTCGTCGGAGTTGAGCTGGTTTTTTAACACCAATTTTTCTTCTTCTTCCCGTATTGCTGTGGAAGAGATGAACTAGCCCAGCTCCGTCACTATTTTAGCAACATTTACGAGGTATTGCACGCTTGTAGGAACTCACAGGTTCCACGCGAGAGATCTTCATCGAGTTTTTCTCGGGCGCACTTGAGAACATCAACCGTCAGCAATTTACACACGGCTCACACATGTATTAGTTTCTGTGATTTGTTCGTCTAACATTCGATAATATTGATTGGTTAAAATAGACGTACTTAACCGCGAGGGCGACGACACAGGTAACATTTGTATAGTTTATAGACCAAGCACAGGAACAAATGCACGCGTCCATCAGTGCTCTTACTTCCCTGTATTGTACTTACCCTCATGAATTTATGTTTTTTTTCAGCACCCACACTAATTGGTTTTGGAAATTGAAACACCAATTTCAGGGAATCATTATTCGCTGTAGAGCCCCCCCCCCCAAATGAAAATTTTCTTACGTCCATATTGGCTGATGTTAAGTTCTGTAAAGCTTACAAAACTCAAGTTAAATGCAGGCAGTAATTCATTATGGTGATAATTTCTATTTCTAATATAGTAATCTACGATTGGCTGGAACTACACGAATGCGTGGTTTCAACACGTTTATTGCAGACGGTAAGCAAACGATCATGGGAGCGAGGTATTAACCGCATTGGAGGGTACGTGAACGCGGACTACGACGAGCTGAACGCACAGTCAAGCTTGGTTTCATGACACGCTGTCGAGTTGGTACAGCAGCCGTACGAGCTCGGCTTGCTGCCAACAACCAAATTCGAGCATCACGTATATAGAATTTATGATTGATGTCGATAATACTGTAACGATTATTACACCATAAAACGTTTTGCAATCAAGTTTTATATTTTTTATCGATCCTTGCCTAAAAAACTAAGCTGGCTGGAACTACACGGACTACGACACCACTACTTATGTTCCTGTGAATTAATCTGGAGCACTTTGTGGTACAAGCTTATACATTTTCTGTTGGTTTTGCTTGACGAAGCAGGCAAGTTTTTTTTCTCTTTGGTGTGAGTTCTACAAAAATCCCTCGGGTATATCCCCTTACGTACGATGGGGGTGAAAAGTGTTTAAGCCAACATTGCAAATTGTGCAAAACTTGTAGTTGGTAATTTAGTGATGTTGTATCATTGAAAATATACAACATGTTTCGCCACCCTCCTGTGCTGGGCCTTGCAGCTAGCCGAATAAAGCAAGCTAAATGACAGGCCATATTCATCAAAGCACGCTTAAAAATAACGCTGCAAAATAAGCTGTACACTGTACAGTCTACAGTATATATGACTGCACACGTACTTCTTTGATCCGTTAAAGAATTAACCGATTACCTAGCTTGTGGTAATTTCGCTCTACTAATATAATGTACTTCTAAGCTGTGTAATAGCTTCTTAGTACCCAGCTACGAGGCTTGTTCGCCCAGGAAGATGGTCGGCAACTTATCGCCGCGGCGGGGTGTGCCCTTAGGGCAGCAAGACCTACTTATTAATTTGAGTCTCTGTCTCTGTCTGCTTTATTTTCTTTCGTTTACGTCCGAACTTCTAGCACTCACATCCTAATGCACTTCACTGGTCACTCGACTCCACCCCAAGAACGTGGCCAACGCTGAACTTAGCCATTTGGACCAAGACGCATCAGGCGCCTATCCGACAAAGAGCAGCTATGGCTCACTCGCATAACCAGCGCTGTGCTACACCACGCCTCGCTTCGCCGTTCTACACGCTCGATACACTCTATCCGTGTTCATCGTCCGTTTGTCCACTCGCTTTCTGTGTCAATTCCCACCTTCGGCACAGCAAGCGCTGCCAGTGTCCTCTGTCCTCGTTCGCCTATTGTCCCAGTCCCGAACGGCGGGTCTGTGACGCTTATTCGTTTGTCAGTGGTCGCGCTCAGCCACGAAAGACCAGAGGTCCCTAGTGCCCCGCGACGCAAAATCCAAAGTGAGTGCACCCGGGCTCCGCACCATCTTTCGTATCCTGGTCTTCATCAGCTACCGGCTGGTTCACGGCGCACGTCAGCGACGTTTGGCCCGGCCTCATGGTACTTTCGTTCGTTTTGTCGCCTGCCATTGAAGAGATTACTTGTCCACCACCTGGGTCCAAAGCTACCAGACACTCATGGAGTGCGCCAGCACCAAGGTGTGGCATACACTGGGTACTGAGTACCCGGAGGGCTAGCAAACGCTCCGTACAAAAGATGGAGAGCTAACAATGTCTCTCAATACGTTGGCGGAAAGCCACATGTTATGCATTTGATTTAATTTAGCAATACTAGATAGTTAAACAGAAACATTTACCCCAAGGCAGCCTGGCCGCAAAAAAAAACTTCGGATTTTGAAGCAGAAGAGTTATTTCGAGCTAATGACTCTTGCGCTCTGGCCTTAGGGCTGTGCTCCAGCTCCTTAAAATAATGAACTTTGTATTAGGGGCTCTTTGAGTCGAGCATCTTCCTCTGATGCTAAAGCTACGGCAGCCCCGCTGCACTTGGTAGGACTTGTTGTCAATCTCGCTCCTGAGTCGGTTGACTGTAATCTCTGCGAGGATGGAGCACCTGGTGTTTACGAATTTGCCCCCGGCGCAGCAGATCGCGCTTAACATGTCCTTGCTTGGCTTGGAGGGCGTGGCTCACTTGGGTCGCAAGGTCCAGAAGCGGTGACCGCTCGGCTGGAGTCACTTTCCCAATATATCGTGCTCTAGGAGCATGCTCAAGAAAAGATGTGCGCCGCAGCGGCGGCAAAATCGGTCACGCGTCACGAGTCGGCGAGACATAAGCCGCTCTTACTGAGCGTGAAGAGCTTCGAAGGAAAGATGAAGAGAAATATCTTCTCTGGGCCCAAGCGTTCGAGATGGCCATGGGATCGGCCTTGCCTCAGTCTGAGCAGCAATGCGTGGATTTTTTATTTCTTAGCTTGAAGGTCGCGCTAGCGAGTGGGCACTAACGTGCGATACGTCTGTGGACGCAGCGTTTCCCACTTGGACGCCGCTGGAGCAACGGTTGTCGCGCGTGTTTGCGCCTCCTAGCCAGGCAAACCATGTTCTGTCGAAGTTTCTTGCCACCCGACAGGGCAAGAAGGAGTTGATGGGCTCTGGCCAAGTGTTGAGAGCGCTGATCGCCAGAATGGCGGTGGACCTTCTACCGGAGTTGGTCACAGTGACTGTCTTCACGGAAGGGCTCCGCGTGGGCGTTGCCCGAACAGAAGTGTTTCGTGTACACCCTACCTCTTTTGAAGAGGCGGTGGGCGCGGCATTGAATGCCGAACACAGCTTTAAGGCGGCCCGATCGGGCTGGTACGATGGTAGTGCGGGCTCTTCGAGCGGTCCGGAGCCGATGGATCTCAGCTATGCTGAAGATGAAGAAGCGGAGTTTACTGCTCCGGAGCAGCGCGCCGGCATCCGACGATGGTTTGTGTGCAGAAGCACCAAGCATTTGCGTGCTTACTGCCCATCGCGCAATAAGCGCGAGGCTCCGGCGATCCAGCTTTGCGGGTTTTCGCCAAGAAACGGCAACTCCCAGTAGGGGCGGCCTACTGGGGAAATAATGAGTTCTGTTGTGCCTCGAGGAGGTAGAGGGCAACAGGGCTCAGCCCGAAGAGAGATGGGCTCTCTTGCGAGAAGCGTGTGGGCAACCCATGCTTGCTGGTCGTCCAAGCGAATGTGAAAGGCTTCGCGAAGCCGTAGAGGGTCTTGATTGACTCGGGAGCCTCAGGCAAGTACGCCCGTCACTCCACCCTGGAAGGGAGTCAGATATATGCAAAGGCACTAAATGTGCAAACAGGAAATACCATCTCTCTCCCTCTCGCGATGGGGACACTTGTGACGATGTTGAATGTCTCAGTTGACCTTGGTGTGGAGTTGGCGGACTTCGATAGCGTAGAACGTTGTTTGGTACCACGCACCCCGCCCCTAGTGGAGCTTTGGTGAGTCATGAAACTACATCTGCTAGGAAGCAGAAGCGCTATTATCGCGAGCGTGAGGCCGAAGCGGTCGGAGTGGTGGACATTGGAATGTTGAATTCGGTGGACAACGAGGATATTGTTGCGCCCGAGTGGGATCGATCCACTGACCCCTCGCTTGCGAAGCGAGCGCTCGACAACAGAGCTAAAAGGGCAATGCTCTTAAGCTTGTCGAAGCTTGAACAATAGCTCGTGGAACGAGAGGGCGGTGTCCTTGTGGGATTGAGCCATTGACCTCTCGCATGTGAAACGAGTGCTCCACCGCTGAGCTATTGTCCGCGATTGTAATGAGTCAAGAGCGTAGCTCTGGTCGGTTTTAGCAAGCTCCTGAGGTAGTCGCGGCGCGTGCGGGACGGTCTAGGACCACTTGAGATCTTGGAGTGCTGCGCTTTGGTGTGGCTGGGTCGTGGTCCCCGGTTGATAAGCTAGGCATTAACAATGCGAATGTGTTTGCGGGTTCACAGAGTAGCGGAGCTCAGGCAGCAACCCCCGACGCACTGGCAAGGCGCGACCTCGCTGAGGAAGTTTAGAAAACGAGAACGCTATCGTATTAATGGGGGAGAGTGTAATGGGGTTACACGGTGCGGGACACACACGGTACGAAGTACCCGAACAGTTAACAAACTCTCAATACATAGGTTGGAGAGTTAGCAATATCTTTCAGAACGTTGGTGAAAACCCACATGTTTATGCATTAATTAAATTTAACAATACTAGATAGTTAAACAGATACATTTACCCCAAGGCGGCTTGGCCGCAATAAAAGTTAAATAAACACTTCGGATTAAAAAAAAAACGTTTTTTCGAGCTAATAACCTTTGAGCCCTGGCTTTAGGGCTGTGCTACAGCTCCTTGGGATGATTGAATTTGTATTAAGGACTCTTTGAGTCGAACGTCTTCCTCTGACGCTAAAGCTACGGCAGCCCAGCTGCATGTTTCCTGTACTTCAATGTTCAATCTGCTAGTCATCCGTCCAATCGTCGCAACGCCCAACCTGGTACAGCTGGAACGAGATTTTTCTTAAAGCTCTTTATACACGCTAACGTGCGTTTATTTTATTAGACATGTACCCGTCATAAATTTGTTTAGCTATATAATCTCTCGATGCTTAGTCCCAGTCGGCACATCCGTTGGACGAGCAAGTGGACAAAATCTTCGCTGCACTCGCTAAGCAATACTGCCACGAAAACCGAGCTTGTATTACAATATTTATAAAGGTTTGTCTTCGTTCTATCCGCGTATGTGTCATTCTGGAGCCCTCCTTGGTCCACGTGGTCGTAGTAGCAGCTTAAAAAAGGTCCCTAATATCGTATCAAATCGACCATTTTGTCCTACCGATAGGACCAAAATGCTGAGTTTACTTGAGTTGAGTATGTCTATTGGGCGACGATTGTTAGTTTCAGACCCCGATAGCCGTGCATCTTTTGGCAACACGACAGAATTCTGAATTCGAAATCGCTCCACACAAGAAAAAAATCTACAAAAGTAAGGTGTGCACATAATTTGTTTTTTTTTTTGCGTAATTGAAGCTGCAATACATAATGAGAGTATTTTAACTAGCTCAATATTCTTATATATTAAAAGTAAAATTTGTAAAATAGATACTAATAAAATATTTATACTGTCTGCCTTTTAGTCGCCCCTCCTTAGAAAATAATTTAGCATGCTGTCACAGGTAGCTGTTAGGTGAAGAAGAAATTCGTGGTGAAGGTTGACACCTGTACAATAAATCCTAAATAGAGCGGATTTTTCTTCAATGGACCATGGCGGTATATTGCCCACCATGCGAATAGCAGAATCACCACGGCTTTCGTAGCTAAGAAGATATTTGGATGTTCGGAAAGCGCTGGCAGGTTTTACCACTATCCTAATTCTTGTCAGTTTTCGAATAGTATCAAGAGTCCTCTTGATCCTCGGGATCCTGATCCCATCACAACGTCGTTACCCCGAGAAAATGGGACGTGGATTCTTTCTAAGCCCTTTCAAAGTTGCGACCGCCTTTGCCTTCCCATGCCCCCCCCCTCCGAGGGGGGGGGCTCCTCCCTCCCTTTGCAGGATTAGGCTCCGCATTTTACAAACATCTTCAGCGGCCGCACTACGATCACAAATATATCACTCCACGGCCATGTTTCCGAGAGCTTTATTACTCATTGGTGGTCTGCAAGCCATTTTTACAGCCCTTACCACCGCAACAAACCCAGTTATCATCAAGGGCAACCGCTTCTTTGACTCAGCCACGGGAGACTACTTTCCCATCAAAGGTGTCAACTACTATCCCAGACCCAACACTGGACCCCTGGACAAAAACAACCTCGATCTCTTCTCCAACGACTTCAAGCACATTTGGCAGCGAGATGTTCCGCAATTTGCAGCGCTGGAGGCCAACGTTGTTCGACTTTACGCCGTCGACCCGGAAGTCGATCATACCGCCTTCATGTGCACACTGGAATCTGCGGGTGTCTACGTCATCGTCGATCTCGGAGCCAACTGCGAAGGATGCGAAATCACGACTGACGCCGCGCCAGCATGCTATCCCGCGTCCTACAAGACACGCGGAGAGAGGATCATCAAACAATTTGCTCGCTTCGATAATGTCTTGGCGTTCAGTGGGGGAAACGAGATCAACCACCGTACCGGAGGTAATCCGTGGACATGGAACGCGCCGTGCCAGAAGAAGTTCATTCGGGATATGCGCGCCTTTATCCAGTCATGCCCCAACCTGCGCCAGGTGCCGGTGGGACTCGTTGTTGCTGACATGAACCGAGCTGAAAATGCGCAGTATTACAACTGCCGCACTGATGAGAGCGACGAGCTTGAAAACGCGCAGTGGTACGGCATCAACACGTACGTGCATTGCGACGACATCTCGGACCCCACCAAGGCCACCGGCTTCAACATGCTACGCGACAGCTTCAAAAGCTACGATTACTCCATTCCCGTAGTGCTCACTGAATTCGGCTGTGTCAGTCCGGCCTTCCCTACTGTGGACGGCTACGAGGCACAGCGCACATTCCACGACGCTGTGTTCATGAACCTGCCAGAGTACAGCGACTACTTCGCTGGAGGCGTCGCCTTCGAGTACTCGACGGAGAATGCCAATTCCATGTCAACGTCAGCCTACCCGTTTAGGGCATACGGCCCACAGAACTATGGACTGGGCTATTTTTCGCCGGAGGACTGCACGGACGCAGGCATAAACTGCACGTTCCAGCGTTTCCCTAACTTTGAGAACCTCAAAGAGGCATACACGTCGTACGACAGCTCGGGCCAGCCAACGCTTAACACCTACAAGATCCCTTTGAACCATGCGGAAACATCCACTTGCCCTGCAGGTTCTCCAGTTCTTCGCCAGTTCCAATGGGCCAGTGATAGCACTTCCAATGAAGCGTGTCCCTCACCTTCTGATAGCCGTTATCAGTGTTCCGGTCAGTCGCCGACGTTGTCAAGAACAACCGCTTCACCCGCTCCACCGCTCCCGACGTTTCTGGCAAGTCCTGGCACTGAAGTCCCTGCAACAGAACCACCCGCAACTACTTCATTTGAGGCCACAAACGCGCCATCGACGCAAACACCCAACATTCCTACCTATACTACTCAACCACCGACAACAGCGCCCCATCACGATGGCTGCCGACTTCGGTAGATCGCACATTACGGTTCTAGTCAGAAGCCAGAGCTCCATGACTTCCGGTAAAACTTCCTCGTATTTTTCGTTCTTACTGCATAAACGCTTGACTCCTAAAGCTTAATCTGAACTACTTGAACCTCTTGCGCACCGTTTAAAGTACATGTAGTAGACCTGGTTTTCGAAGTTCGTAGGCAACCTGGGCTGCGGTTGGACGCTGAGCAGGATCCAAGTGCATGCAGCTTCTCGCAAGAGCCTCAAGCTTGGGAGGGCACGTAGGAGACAGGGCGACCTGAAGTGCGCCGGATGAAACACCTTGAAGAATGGCCATATCATTGAGTGGCGCCCCTGAGCTCGTTCTGGCATCCGCGAAGGGTAGATGATGGGTGTCCAGCTCGGATAGGATAATGCCGAAGGAATACACGTCGACGGCCTCCGTGTATTTATCTTCCCCACGTGCGATCTCGGGAGCGAGCCAACGGGCAGTACCTACACCGACAGTCATGTCGTGCTGTCGTTTAGTAGCCGATACCCCAAAATCTCCAAGCTTAGCGCCGTTCTTCGAGTCGAGAAGAATGTTTCGGGATTTGAGATCACGATGAATAATTACGACACTTAGCGAATGTAGATACACAACGGCATCAATCGTGTCACAAGCGTATTGTAGCTTCAGCCCGCCCTCCTGCCACGGAAGTTTCTTGGGGGATTTCTTATCCAGAAGCGTCCGCAGGTCGCCACCATCCATGTATTCAATCACGGCCAGCATATCAACCAGCTTTGTCCACGCAACACCCACAAACTGGACAATCTTCGGGTGCTCGAGCCACGCCATCAACTTGATCTCACGCAGAAACGCTTCACTGGTCGCTAGCGACACCTGGTCTTGAATCAACCGCTTCACAGCTACTCGAGTATTGCGGTATTGACCCACCCACACCTCTCCGAACGCACCTTGCGCAATCTTCTTCACAAGTGTTACACTATCGTAATCAATGCGCCAGGTCACCAGTACCGGGTCATTTGATGGGAACAACTTATCAACCGCATCCATCTCCTTCTGGTAGCTGGCACGAGCTGCCTGGTCGAAAAACAAAGGCGTGTTCTCGTGAATACCCTCACGGTGGCGCTTTTTCTGCCACCTGCCGATGTAGTCGTAGACTGCGCGTGCAATGCCGCCAACAACTCCAAGCGAGATTAGAGAGATCACACCAGCAATCACACCGATGACCATCAGTACAATAATTGCTGCAATGATATATTTCTTGGTGGTATTGTTGCTTGGGATCGGCAAGTGGGGAATGACCACCCCGACCGTTGCCATTGGAGTAGAGGGCTCCTCTCGGTCCGCCCCATGATCTTTCATCACGACTGCAGGGTCTTCTTCTGCTGCGATATCCAAACGGCACACACCTTTCCCTTGCAGGTATACGAGCGACCCAGATGCACATGTTGAGATGTCGGCGAAACTAGCCTGGAAATCAGATAAACCCGCAAAGAAATCATACTGTGCCGTCGACATCGTCACGATCTCAAACCCGTTGTCGGGAATGCGGAAGCTGTCCAACTGAGACGATGCAAACACTGCGTTGGGGAACTTCGCTAGGGCATTGGTCGATAGATCGCTGACCGAAGCGGGACACACAAATTCCGAGGTTAGAGTAGTAATTTTGTAGCAGTATGTCTCACACGACAACTTACAGAGTGCCCAGCAGTGGAAATGGAACGTCGTAGCTGTCGATAACATTGTGTGAAACATTCCTACAAAAATGTAGGATAGTTTGCTAAGCATACAGATTTTATACGGAGCAATTGACCCCAAATTACAAAACGTACAGCTTGGTCAAGGCTGCAGAGGCTGAAAATACTCCGCCGATCACTTTCAATCCGTTATTCGCCAGATTTCTGTCGTTGCCGGATCATTATGCACAGATTTCGTCAGTCTTCAAACTGACACCAAAATGAAGAGAGCGCTCGGCTATCGTACAATTCCCGCAAATTTTTCAAAGTGCGCACTTCCTCCGGGATGACAGACAGCTTACACTTGACAAGACTCCTACAAATTATACTTTAGTAATGCTGATACCAGGCGTGGGTACGAAACCAAGTTACCGTCGTACAATTTCTGGACTGTGTGAGGGAGATTAAGAACCGCGACTTGGCTCAGATCCCAGTTCTCCAGCGTGCTGTTAGGAAAGGTAAATATAGAGAGCACCCGATGAAGTCCGTTGCATAGTGTTATTCGAAGCAATTGTTGGTGCCACCCACACATCGGTGAAGGTGTCGTCCGGCTGGAAAAGATTCTCGGGGTGGTCAGGGGCATCACCGTCGCCCTCGTAGCTATACGAATCGCCGTGAACACTCGGGTAGTGGAAGAAAAAGGCTCGGGACGGAGCCATAAGTAGCGGCACCAGCGCTAAGAGCCTCATTTTGGCCAAGATTCGACTGTGCGGACAAAAAACTCATGAAAACTTGAAAAATACAACTTCGTTTAAGTACGAATACCTCGTTAGCTGTAAGTTGAAGTGCGCTCCATAGAATGGCGGCGCTCCGCTACGAGAAGGAAACAGGGCTCGAGGAAAGAGCGATTTTGCTTACCGAGCAGCTGGCAGCAATGGACCAACTTAACGAGTGGAAGCACGCCGTCAAGAAGGAGTTCACGCAGTCCCAGTATTCGGTAGATCAGGTGCAGAGTTTGCGGAGGATGGACAACCCGCTCATGTACTCGGTGCTGGAAAAGATGGGACTGTTAGGCCTGATCAAGCGTACTGTAATCGATCTGCACTGCGAGGCCATGCAGACTGCAGCTGCCGCGTCGAAGAAACATTTGAAAAACTCGCTAGATGATGGGCTTTTACTACCGGAGGTGCGCGCGACGGATGGTTGCAGCCTTGATGCCGTTCGAGCTGCGCGCGACAACTGGGAAATGATCACGAGTGACGAGATGATGAGAGTTGCAAATGAGCTGGGACAGCCACTAGTAGCACCTAAAACAACGGTGAAAACAGCAGAACGCGACGGCGGGCAGACAGCACAAACCGATGGTGAGAGCACGAAATCTCCCAAGCCGAACAAAATACAAGCTGCACGATTTCTCTACGACGGGTACGGCATGACATGATATCAAGCTGATTGGTTCGTTTTAGCTGTAATTGTCGCTCTTAAACACTAGAATTGACCTGCTGCGTTCACTCCAAGCCATCGAGCCGCTCAACCGAGCTCACGAGTCGACGGAGACGTCAGCAGACACTTGGGGTACGCACTCAGCACTCAGCTTTTATTGCTCAGAAATTGACGTTTGGCTTTGGCGCAGGCTCGATTCAACTACAGCTCTATTCACCGCCATTCCCCGAGTATCGACGGTTATTCTCGGAGCTCGCTCCAGAATTCGGTCAAATTGGACTTGATGAGCTCTTCCCCACGCAAAGGGGTGCGTTCATTGCTGAGAAAATCCGTGTCGGCGATCTAGTTCTAGCTCATCAAAGTGTGTCGATGGCTCGCCAATACTCCAAGACAGGATGCCCTGTCAGTTTGCGACCCCAGGTAAGGTATTCTACAATTCAAAATGCCAAAACAGCCCAGTTCACTCAATAAATCCTGATACAGATATGGCGGCAAGTTCTGTCAGTCCCTATCACCGCACTGGATCGAAACTACTACGCACAATTACAACAGCAAGTCGCGCAGTGGGCCTACCTCACGGACGACATGTATCTGCTTGATCTCCAGCAGACAATCAACAGCTGTGACTACTTCGTTTTCCAAGACCACCTCGAAAGCGTACTCATGGCATTCACTCGGGATACATACGTCAAGGCTCAAGCACTGCAAGTTAATGGTGCCGTGACATGTTCGTTGTCTGGAGCTGGACTTCCAACGACAGCAAATTTACGGCCTCAAGAAGCTGAGAGCAGAGTTCCCCCGAACGGCGTGCTACCTTTCAGTGGTCTTGTGATGTATCTGGCTCCACTAGCATATCTCTTTGCGGACCCTGTAGAGATCTACTACGTTTTCCGCGAATTGTACATTCGATACTGGAGCAAGCTCAATGTTATCCGCACTGAACGAGGAACGATCTTACCACTTTGCAAGCTATTTGAGGATCTCATTGTGCGCTCCAGTCCCGCTGCTGTCTTCCATCTCAGAAACATTGGCCTCAAACCTCTGGACGTTGCATTCCCGTGGATTCAGAGTGCGTTCTCGGGTGTATTGGACATTGATCAAGTACTCCTCCTCTGGGATCGCGTCATTGGCTACGATTCGCTAGAAATTGTCGTCATCTTCGCTGCAGCACTTTTTAGCTTCCGAGCAGATGAGCTGGAGTGTGTGAGCACGCGCGAGGAAGTCGATGATCTTTTTACAGAGCTCATTGATATTCCAGTAGTCACGTTATTGCAGGATTATCTCTTTGGGCTTCAGTACCAGGTAAGCAAGAATCAATAGTTTTAAACCCGTTTACATTATTCCGGAAGAAATGCTTGGTTGGTATGACGAATGGCAGCTAGCATCCCTTTCTTGAAAGCTTCGTAGCATGAATAAGACGGAAGTCGTAGTATACCTGCCTTGTGCTCCATCGACGGATACATCTTGTCGTGGTCCAGCATGCCGTCGGTCTCGAGAAAAGACTCAACCGTAATACGCCCAGAATTCCCTTCAGCCCGAAAAAAGCGCTCGTTTACTAACTGGAATGTGCCCGTCATGAACAGCAGTACAAGTTGTTGCTCCTCCTCCACTAGCTCGTTAATTAAGCGAGGCAACCACGTCTTCGCACTTCCAACTTCCTTGTCTCCTATTACTTCGTGTCCGCTCATGTTCCAGTTAACCGCGGTATTCCAGTCGATCTGCATAGCGTTGAGGCTCATATCGGGGCCGTTGAAAAGCACACGGAGCTCATCGGCGCGAAAGAGATCAAGAGTTGCTGGCAGCACAGCCTCGAATCCTGCAGCGAATGAGCGTCCAGCGTTTTCCCAAGCCTTATCACGTGCCAAACGATACTTCCCTTTGCAACCGATACATCGCAAAAACGCTGCAGTGAAGTCTAGGATTCCACTTAAAGGGACTGCATAAAGCACAAAGTGTGCAATCAGCTCACCCAGCATGAAAAAACCTAGCAATTGCGCTGCCAGTTCCTCCTTGTCAGAAGAGAGCGGCGTCTTCTCCAAATCGTCACTTGAGCTGCGTTCAAGCAAACCTGGTACTTCCCTGAGCAATCCCGCCGCTAGTCGAACCAGCACAAGCTTCAGATTGCCCTCACGATTCTCGACACCTTGGTTGCTCGAGTTGCCTCGTTCGATGGAGAAAATGATCGGCAACCGAAAATCTTCAGGCTCTAGCTGCAAACCCATACTAACGAATTGCTTCCAGAAACAACCATTTTTGCGCGAAAAGGTGAAAGCGAGCTTTTTCTGTCGCGACTGATTCTGAGCGCCTAATTTCCCGTTTTCGACGCCAAGTGGGCAATGACCTCGAGATTTCTTGATGGATTGAATAATGTACCTCCAAACGTAATCCATCTTGTTGTCCAGACGGAGTAAAAACGGGCTCGACAGCAAGAGCCCTTCCATTCGCTCGATCCGTTCTGTATCACTGTGGCACCAATCATTGAGAATATCGAAGCATGTCGGGTCCTGTGCTACACAACGCTGCCATCGACGGACAAGCCCTCTCTGCTGGAATTTGCCCAGCATCCGATGCAGCCTCGAAAGTTGCTTTGTCAGCTTGTAGTGCATAAACTCCTGAGCGCAGACAGCATCTTCCGCGTACAGCATTGGAATCCACCCGTCCGTATCTTTTGCCACAACATTTAATCCTTCCTGCAAAAGTGCACGGACACACAGCGAATGATTGTTGTGTGCCGCAATATGAAGAGCTGTTTGGTCAGATCCCTTCGCAGCATACTGTATGTCACACAGCCCGATGTTGCTAAGATGCGTAACAAGCTCGTGATTACCCGACGCTGCTGCGAAATGAAGTGGAGGCCATCCATTGGGTGCCGTCTGGTTCAAACAGTCTCCAAACACGTCGATATCAAGCATCAGCGCGATAATGTCCTTCGCGCTTCTACACAATTCTCTTGCACTGATCGCACTGGTTCGTGGTGTAGAATCAGTATTTGCTGCCTTGCACAAAATCATCAAAGGGTATAAGCCATCGCTGGACTTCTCCCGAAGCATTGACGGCTGAGCAGCTAAGATCATTCGGCAGATCTCTACTGTGTACCTGCTGATAGCCTGGCAAACGTAGTGAATTGGGAAGTTGGAGTCTAGATCGCCCATACCCACTAGCGCCAAGTCCTCCCTGATAAATGGGACACACAGGTAGTTTACTTTAGCTGATTGCAGCATCAAGTGGAAAGGCAAGCAACCTCGTAAATCTTGGTGAAGCAGCAGTTTTCGATCACGTTTCAGTAGAACTTGACAACACGCGGGGGATCCACCAAGCGCAGCGTGGTGCAGTGCATTACGACTCTGTGAATCCGTCTCAAAAAGGTTCGCCTTGCGCTTATCTACCAAGTAGCACAAGCATTTGGTAAGGCTATTACGTGCAGCATGCATCGCTAGAGTCCTGTTTCCATAATTCGCATTTTTCCAATCGGATGGGAGGTTATCAGCCCCAATATTGCCTTCAAGTAAATCCATCAACTTCTTCGAGTTTCTACTGTCACAACACTGAAACAGCCAGTCCAGAATTCGTTGAGATGCTTTCAAACAACGTGCCAAGTATGACTCAGGGTCACAACGACTGCAAAGATACTTGAATAGTGGGCGGGTTTCGAAACTTGTCAAAAATCCAACGCAATCGGCATGCTCCCAAACACCACAATCTTCTTTCCAGCATTGTAGCCATTGCCCACGGTATCCTTCCACGGATGTAGCACCACACACACATCGAATCTCTCCAATAAGTACTGACGGCTCAAAATCCATATCGTCGTCAAGATCAACATCACCATTTTCGTCAGCAAGTTCTGAGGTACTTGTACCACTACCAGACCCTCCCCCAGACGGTTCCACTGACGCGTTTACTCCATTTTCCGTCAGCAGATCCACTGAATCTTCGTCTTCATCTGAAAGCTGTGTGAGGTCAACCTCAACATCTTTACTTTTCCTGCCATTCGAATCAGGCTGTCGCAACCTTCTCCGCCTTTTACTCACACGCTTCCCATCAAGTGGATCATCGTCGCTGTTGTCTTCGCGTGTATTCCGTCGACGGGTCGCAGGAGGTGGCTGCGACAGGTCCGGTAAGTCATCGTCGTCGTCATCGAGCTCTACTTGGGAGTATAATAATCGTTTTCGACGGCGCTTTCGGATAAGCCGCCCATCAAAGCTGTCCTCACTCGACTCGCTGTCAGCACTGGGATCGCTGTCCTCACTGTCGCTCGCCTCTGGGGGGACGTACTCATCATCCCCATCGTTACTCCAAATTGAACTGGAGTGTTTATCTTTCGACCGTTGCGAGGATGAGGTGTGCGAGTCCGACATCGCTTGTCGCTCTTTCTGGCAAAGCTGTGTTCGCGTCGTAGCTTCCTGGCGACGCGTAGGTAGTTGCTTGTACACGGGCTGCTTCTTCTGAGGCTTGTCCTGCTGCAATCTCCGTCGCAATTGTTCTTGTTCCTTTGCTCGCTGTTGTCTTTCCTGCTCTTGTTGCTGTAAATCCGCTCGCTCTTCTCGTTCCCTTTGAGCTCGAAGCCGCTGCTGATATTCCTTTTGGCTCCTTTGCAGCTCGTCGTGGGCTTTTTGTCGTTGTTGTTCGTGTTGAAGACGTCGCGCACTTTCTTGTTCCTGTACTTGTCGTTCACGCTCCTTTCGCTCACGCTGTAATCTCCGTTGCTCCTCGGCTTGCTGTTCAATGCGCTGCCGGTGCTGTCGCTGTTGTTGCGCTTGTAGCAGACGCTGTTGTCGCTCGTGGTCGAGTTGCGCCTGACGCTCCTGATGTTCCCTCGCAAGTCTTCGCTGCTCAAATCCCTGAATCACGGCTTCTGATGGGTCACTTTCAGCCGTCGTTACAGGGGCTGGTGGTCGTCCTGCTTGAACCGGGCGCGGCGCGGAGGGCGTAAGTGACGTATGTACAGGTGCCGTCGGCCGCTCCGGTTTTACAGGCACCCGATCCGGCGTCTGTGATGATTGCTGCTGCGCTTGTGCCACTGTGCTGCCACTTGCTCGCTTCTGACGTAATCGCTTGTAGAATTCCTGAAACTCCGTGTGGAAAAGCCACAGCTCCACCTCCGTCCGGAAAGCCAAGAGGCTCTCTGGCTGTAAGCGGGAGTGAAAGGCCCATGAGTTGACGCTGTTGACGTAGAATTCCTGCAGCAGATTGGTCGCGTAAAGTTGAGCCACTTCCAGTGGCAGCCACGTCTCCATGCCGTTGCGCCAGCGCGCGAATACGAGCTCCCATTGCTGCCCCTCACTTCTGGAGCATTGCACGAGGTCCAAGACCTTAACGAGGTCTCCGCGCGCAACACGGGGCATACTGAGCACATTTTTCTTGGGTAGGTCAGCCATCGTGAAGGTAGCCACGCTGGTCTTCGCGTACAAGTCTCCCTGGGTGGACATAACGATAAATTTGCGCCGCACTTGGAAGCGAGCGTACCAGAAGCGGCGGCGCGGATCCGCGTGGATGTACAGCCTTTGTGAGAAGGTTGCGGGGATCTGCGGGCGGAAGCGTAAGTCTCCAGCACGCGGAATCACTAGGCGTAGGCCGCGACCATCCGGTAGCGCCGGGTACGCCTTCGACCGCATGTCCATCTCGGCGCGCACTGGTCCAGACGGAAGAACTGTGTCACGTCACAAACAATAAATTGGATGTCATTCTTCTGAGGTAATAAGGTGTAGGCCACCCAACATTTTTTAACAAGGTAAGCTGGATTGTAGCAGCACCAACAGCGACCACTTCGGGCGACTCCGTCCCTTTGCGGTCTCTTCTTTCTGGCACCTAGTATGTCTCGTGGTCCAACGATTAACCAGGAAGGAGACCATGAAGACAGAGGCGTGCTGCCTTTTCCCGTAGATCGCGAGCGCGAGGTGCGCATTACGCTGCGGCGCCACACCACAGGCGTCGTCACCTTCGGCGATACGGGCGATCTGTGCACGGAGACGGATGGTGTGGACGTGGAACTGGTACATCAGGACGCGGTCAAGCAGCTCATGCGTCACGGAAGCGTGCTCTTCGCGGGCGGTGTGGCCGGAAGCGTCGGCAAGACAGTCACTGCGCCGCTAAGCCGTCTTACGATCCTCTTCCAGGTGCACAGCATGGTCTCCACGCGGCACACCGACCGCTTTTCTCCTACCGTTAGCAGTGCCTTTACGAAGGTACTCAAGAACGAAGGTGCTCTTGCTTTCTGGAAAGGCAACGGCGCCAGTGTGCTACACCGCTTCCCGTACTCGGCTGTGAACTTTTTCACCTTTGAGATGGTCAAGAATGGAATTATTGCACAGAACCACCCTGCTTTCGCTTACAATTCATGGACCACTATGTTCGTCTCGGGTGCGCTGGCCGGCGCAACAGCCACTGTGGCCTGCTATCCGATCGACCTCATTCGAACGCGATTGGCGACTCAGCTCAACACAGACATTCGATACACAGGCATTCGTCATGCCGTGCAGCGCATTAGCGCCGAGGAAGGTGTGCTGGGACTTTACCGCGGCATGGGCGCTACGCTCATGGTCGCAGTCCCCAATCTGGCCGTTAATTTCACCTTGTACGAATCGCTCAAGGAATACGCGCGGTCGTTCCGCCGTAATCAGGCGCTTTCAGGGCTGACTGGCGTTGAAAGAGAACAAGCCGCGGAGATGTATGACGGGGCCCATCTGTGTGTGACGGATACGCTTGTGTGCGGTGGCACGGCTGGTATCGCCTCGTCACTGCTGACGTTTCCCATTGACGTTGTGCGCCGTCGGTTGCAGATCTCGGCGATTCATGCGGAGAATGCGGGTATCAAGCCGACACCGTCGGGTATTGCGTCGGAACTGTTGCATACACAGGGTATCCGTGGGTTCTACCGTGGACTCACGCCGGAACTTATGAAGGTTGTGCCCATGGTTGGGATTACTTTTGGCACGTTTGAACGGCTTAAAAAGATGCTGACAGTGGAGGATTAGACTCGACAGAGAGACAAGAAGGAGAAAAGGCTAGAACTATGGTCGTCCGGTGGATAATGTCCGACTGACCTTTACCGTTAAACTAATACTTGCGATGGATGTACCGTCGTGTTGCTTCGGCTGGTCGTTACAGTACTTGGGTAAGTGGTCTTCGTGACTTGTCTTTTTCGTAGTAATTCAAACGTAATACTGTACAGTAGTAACTTACGAATTACCATTCCATGAACTAAGTCCAAAATTTACAGTCTACATGTATTACATGTACTTGGTTTCGCGAAAGGCTCATCATGCAGGGCATCGGATACAGTGCAAGTACTGTAGACTGGCCTTCCGTTTTAAACCGTTCTAAACACGATGTTGCGAAACAGCACGACGGCAATACCTGCCAGGCAACAAAAGTAAAACGAGCTGCCATACCGGTACTGCAATTGGGCATGTATTGTGCTTGTTTACACTGTCGCAGCAGCAACGCCAGTCTCCCTCTTCCAGCGGAAGGAGCAACAGTCGACGATCAATCAACGTCTGCGGTGACAATATGTCTTCGATGGCATCGAGATAAAATGCAAAACTAAATAAACTAGAACTCGAGCGATTACTAGTCAAACCTCGTGTTGAGCCTGTCCTCCTGTCCTCCCGTCGCTATTCTCAGCTGGCTCATGCGTTTTGAAAGCTGCGTTGGTCAAATCGTGGCATCCTTTGACCACTCTTCGTCGTTTCGATCACTACTGTAGATGTCCCCGATCGCAAGAGCTAATGATCGGCGAAAGAGGCCGCATACGTGTACAAAGAGCTTTACGGCCGACGCACTTGAGAATCATCGCGGGCGTGCTCGTATCCCGTCGGTGCTCCTGACTTGTAGTTGGCGGGCACGGCAAAAGAAAATATGCCGTTGAAAAAGATTAAAAAGTGAAAACTGGATTGTCGTTCGTTGGTGAGGCGGGTCGTGGCTGTATCACGCGCTCAAACATGGGGGAGGAGCAGGCCTGGTTGCTAGATGGAGACAGATGAGATCTTGCTTGGTCTCGCAGGTCCCCACTCGTTCTCCATCTGCGTGTATACGCCTTCAGGCGGTGGCATGCACAACTCGTTTTCCCAGGACACGACATCAACCTCGTCTGTATGTTTCCATGTAAGGACGACAGCCGTGCCGTCGCCCTTCTCCAGCAGGGAGTTGATCTGCCGAAGTACCTGCCCCTTGGATTTGTTCATAACCAGTCGGTGGTTGATAGCGTAGAGCGTGTCCCCAGCGCGCAGGCCGCAACTGGCCTCAGCGGGTCCTTTGAGTCCGTGCCAGTCCGTAGGCTGCGGTCCTTGCCCGTGATCCCGTGGAACGAAGCGCTTCCCGTCTAGTCTGTAAAAGTCGGCGATCACAACCTCGGCGTTCTGCGTGATTCGGCTGCCGCGGGTCTTGACCACCAGGCCTAACCGTCGGAAGAAATCCTGCTTGCGCATGCCGGGCATTTCCAGATACGGTAATTGCGCGCGTGGGCCGATTTGTACTGTATCCGAGTCTCCACTTACGCGAACCTCCGTCTGCCGGTCATGGCTGAGGCTGGTCGCGTAGATAGGGGCCCCATAGAAGTCCCCGCCGCTGGGCATACCGTTATGGGATAATCCTTGCCCCATGCTGGAATCAGTGGTGGCAGCAAAGCTCTAGGAATGAAGAGGGAGGTGGTTCTGGGGGCTGGCGGCGCTGGGCTCAAATAGCGCTTCGATCGTACGTGCTGTCACTGGGCTGGTGTTCGTGGAAATGAAAGCCTGCTACGGTGCTGACCCTCGAGTTGGCTGCGTCTCCAAGTGAGAAACGTTTGCTAATGCAACTGACTACTACCCTAGCCCATACAAATTCCGAGTGATTAAAACCAAAGTGTGGACACACACGAAACCTAGTGAACATAATAGCAAGTTCAACATGCTCGCAGTTAGTCGGGACCCGATGTAGTGAAAACGCAAGCCGACGGCAGTACAGAATGAGGCGCGTCGTTGGGCGACCCTGCGGCGCGATTGTGGCGAGAGTGCCACGATCTACTTCATCTGCATCCAGGGTGCGTTTGCTCAGTGTCTCTGTGGCATTTGCCCGAGAGATGCGGCCAATGACGCAGCGACTGGTGGACGGCGTATTGCAGGGAAATCGCACAGCTCTCAGCAGGTCCATCACGTTGGGTATGAGCGGTCTCCTTGAAGTTGGCCTTGCAATGCAATTATTGCATTGTTGCAATATTCCTAAAATAACTATCAATAGAGCTGATCGACTTGCTGTAAACGAATGAATGACAGTCGAGTCAACACTGAAGAGGGACGAAGAGCAGGCGGAGCTACTGCTGGACAGTGTACTCACGCAGCGCAGATCGCGGAAGCCCGCGCATGTCGACCCGGCGGGGT
This sequence comes from Phytophthora infestans T30-4, assembly GCF_000142945.1. NCBI lineage: Eukaryota > Oomycota > Peronosporomycetes > Peronosporales > Peronosporaceae > Phytophthora > Phytophthora infestans. The sequence goes on along the minus strand of NW_003303701.1, from coordinate 187,372 downwards.
TGACATCCTTCCGAGTCGGAGGCCCAGCGATGCCAAGTCGGAATCCGACTTGGCATCGCTGTGCCACAAGGTGCTGGAAAGTCCACGTTTATCGAGACGCTAGGCCAATTTCTCACCGCGCAAGGCCATAAGGTGGCGGTCTCGCTAAAGGTATGCTCTGCAGTGAAGTAGTTTTACAAATCGATTTTGTGCTGATCTATCGCCTGTTCTGCTGTCAGATCCGTCATCTTCACGATCGGGCGGCTCGATTCTTGGCGACAAAACTCGCATGGAAAAACTATCCAACGACCCTAACGCGTTCGTTCGTCCATCACCTTCGCGCGGTACGTTGGGCGGCGTGGCACAGCATACGAACGAAGTTGTTCTGCTCTGTGAGGCTGGCGGATACGATATCATCCTCGTAGAGGGTCAGTCAGAGATCGTGATCGATGACACAGTAGATACGGTCTGACCATTGGTCATGCTGCTGGTATCTCCGGCTGGTGGTGATGACCTCCAAGGCCAAAAGAAGGGCATTGTGGAGATTGCCGACATTGTCGTGGTTAACAAAGCCGACGGAGAGCTGACAGGGTACGCAGGTTGCTAAAAGAAGATGCGTTTGCCCTCCCGCTGATGATTGCGAACGCGACAGACCGGCGAAGCATACTGCGGTGGACTACATGCATGCAATGCACCTCATGCGCAGGATAGATCCTGATTGGGAACCATAAGTAAGCTATCTTTTTCTCTACGCAGCGAATTTTTAATCAAGCGTTGCCTGTGTAGGTAAAAATGATATCTGCTTTGGAGAAGAAAGGCATCGATAAGTATGGGCGATTGCTGAGGAATACCGAAAGACGATGGGTGAGCTTGATAAGGTACAGTAAAGCATACCGTTTGAGAAAACGCAGACCATTGTGTATGGGTGGTAACACCCGTGTGTCCGCAGATCGCTCAGAAGCGCAATACGCAAAGCTCGAATTGGATGTGGAACCAGCTATACGAGCAACTCATGCGATCTGTATCACGCAGTGCTCCTGTGCGACTTATAGCTGAAAAGATGAAGAAGGATCTGGATCATGGTTTTATAGCCCTCGCTCTGCTGCTGCAACCGTGCTGGAACTTTTCCTCAAAGCTCAACAAGAAGAACCTCAAGCATGAAGGCGGGAGAAAATCGATGACGAAGGCTTAGTGAAGAATATAAAGTTTGCGGGGTTCGCTTTGGTGTGCATGTATTAATCGCATTGCTGCTGTAAAAAATTGTACAACTAGTGCAACAGGTACATAGTTTCTGTCTGCCGATCTCACTACAAAGTACCTTGTATCTGATACTTTAATAGATCGACGACGTCGGTGGAATATGCTCCGTAGATAGCATATATAGGCCAAGCGACGACGCTGTGGTACTTCCGGTGGCGGTGGCGGTAGCGGTCACTGTCGCTAGCTTGCGTGGTCTGCCTTGCCGTTTGGCTTTCTGTATTGGAGTTGAGAATTGATCTTGCTGCTGCAGCATGGCATAGCATGAGAGGACCTGAAGAGCACACAATTCTGCTTCAATGAGGCTGGATAGTCGGTGGCGAAGATTTGGAGACGCCGTCGCGAGTAGCTCTTCCTGCGACGGAAGATTTTCCACACTTACGGCGTCCTCTGTTCGTTTCTGAAGCTTGTAGGGGAATCGTAAGGGGGTCGAGTTCATTCCGAACTGATCCTCAAAGCCTGTCGCCACTGCTCGCGATCTTTTTTTAGTTGCCGTCGCTGCCTGCTTGTAAAGCTTACTAGCAGCTGAGTCCATCGAAGCGATCAAGATAGCAGCAGTTCCTTTGGCTTGTCCTGCTGAGCGACCGCGGGCCATTTGTCTTACATCGGATCCATCATCTTCGTCGTCCCCACTGTTCTGGGCGATGGAGGAGCCACCATCGCTGAAATATCCGACAGGCCCAGACATGACCATGGACAGCCCGCTATGCTTTCGCATTTCGTCATCGCGCGCGAGCTTGGCGAAGTACTTCTGTGCATGGCTACGAATCTGCGCAGACGTGCGAGTCTTGATCTTTGCCGCCACTTTTTTCCATTCACGGCCGTAGAGCCTCAATCCCGCAAGGAAGCTCTGATGTTCTAGCTCCGTCCAGCGGCCACCGTTCATGCCTGTCTGTCCCTTTTGGTGAGTCGCGTTGGATGGTGCTGGAGTAGAGGCTGTCATTACTGAGGATTTTAGAGTCGATGATTCAAGCGACATCTCTAAATTAGAGTCTAATGGGGGTACGCTAGCCGACGACACGAGAGGAACAATAGCTGGTGAGTTCGAGTTATTGAAGTCACCATCGAACAGCTTAGCCATGGCTGGAGTTGTGATGGGTAGAAAAGAAGGACTGCAGCCTGCTGACTTAACACTGTCAGTTGGACTTGGAGATGCTGCAGGGGAGAATGACGTGAGTCTTGAATACGAGGTCGGGTCGTGAAGCATCGACGAGCTGTTTTTCTAATGCGTTATCGTCTAAGATACTGATGCTGAATTCCGGTGGATTGGGCGACGGTCGCCAACTTGAGAAGTGAGCTTTGTCGATCCAAGAAAGATATTCAAAGCTGGGTGCTTGGTTCGTTTCGTACTCTAACTCTATCCGCTGGAGTATGAAGACGAGCGCACACAGCGGAAGGCATTAAGTCCGCGAGCAGTTACGCATCGAAGTGTGGCTGGATATAAATCAAAACCAACGCGCAGACTGGCTTCTCTGCGAATCCATATCTTAACTTACCCCACCTAGAGGTTCAAACCCCGCTGCGGTACGACGGAGCTTACTATTCATAGTCGCTAGGTCTCAGTCTCCTACTCGCAGGACGACAAGCCCGTGCAGATAACTCGTTTTGATTCGTTTCACGTAGCAATATGAGTCGCCTGCCCTTAAACGTATATATAGATACCACTCACTCGAAAGCACACCGGACTAGTGGTTTCGTACTTCCTGTCCGTTGTCTTGCCCATGTGACTCAGAGTAGATCTCTGACAGATGAAGTAACTGAATTCGTTCCAATGTAGTTTCCATCGATAATCAGAGCAGCCTCTCATGCGCTTCAAGATGCCCCGGCTCTTCTGTTTGCTCCTCAAACATGCTAGCACCGGGTAGCTGATTATCACTCGCAAGGTCGGTCCACAATAACTGATGTTGCTCTGACATGCCACGCCAAATTGCGGCTGCTTCATTCTTTGTGATCTTCTCACTCTCTCGACATTTGGCTTAAAAAAAGTAGCAACATCCTGCAGAGTCGCGCAGCACTCCCTCACTGGATTGGCTCACCTCCGCACTGTAGATTTCCAGTTCAACCTCGTACCGACGTTTGTCTTCAGCAGCCATGCGCTTGTATGGCTCGCGCTCTTCCTCCGGCATCTGACGCCACAGGCGACCGCAGAGGGCTGAGCATTCGTTGTGGGACATCTGATACGTCGCTAGTAGCTCTGTACGCTTCGACATATACATGAGGTTGTAGGCTGTCTTAGGGCGTCGTGGAGGTATTACCTTCCGCTGCTTGCGTCCGACTACCCGTGCTTTAACTTTTTCATGCACAACAGATAGTTGCTGATCATGTTGATCGTGATTTGCTTGAATATGTGCTTCTTCTTCTCGCTCCTTCCGCTTTCGTGATCTCCTCGTTGCCGAATGACCGGCACCATGGTGACCCTCCTGCTGCTGTGCTAGATGAGCCTCCATTTCTGCACGGAAGCGCTCCACATCCTCTTCAGCCTTGCGCTGATACAAAGCGCGCTCGACGTCACTCAATGCCTTCCACGCAATGCCTATTTCACGCATAATTTGGGAATTCTTATGGTTTGGGTGCTGAGCTGCCATTTCTTGCCGCTTTGTCGACAAATACACGCTATACGAGTTTCTGGGCAGTCGCGGTGCGCGTGGATCGCCACGAGTTAAGCCCTTAAGCTCGTCAATACGCTCGTGCGCGCGTTGAGCTTCTGAGTTCATGTAGGCAGGCAGTTTGTAGGCGTTCACCTCTCGCTCATATCGTTGCTCGTCTTGCGTAGCCAACTCATACCACTCATTCTTGTCAACATCACTGAGACGCTTCCAAAGCTGACTCATCTCAGTGCGGAAATCGTTGATCGTCATGTTTAACAGTGTGAAGCTCTCGCGGTTGTGGCTCATGAATAGCTGAAAGCCTGTCTTCGCCGGTTTCGGGGCGAAGGGGTCTTTTAGGGGGGCTGACACCGCAGACAGGCTTTGTGGGGCTGCCGCCAGCGTCGGGTGCATACGTGCAATTTCCTCCTGAAAGCGAAGCTTGTCTTTTGTAGCCATGTCCTCCCATACTTGCCGTTCACTGTCCGACAGAGCTCTCCATTGCCTCGCAACTTCCTTCGAAACGAGCTGTGCACCGAGCGACGGGTTGGCAGCTACCACCTCTGGTCGTCGGCTCTTCCAGAAACAAATGTAGGCTGTGTCAGGCTGCCGTGGCTCATTCGCCTGCTTCTTTCGCTTAATCGAAAGTTGCGCCGGTTGCTGGTACATGCGAACGGGAAACACACAGTCGCATGGTTTCATCAGTCTCTTCATTGCAGTGATGGAAAGCACTACCGGTACTCATATATTAAACTCACGCCATCTGCTTGCTGCTTGCGAATTTGTTGGCAAGCTTCAGTGTGGAAGCGTGCCTTGTCAAACTGCGCCAATTCGATCCAGGACTTGCGTTCAGCAGCCGTTAGAGCTTTCCATTGCCGCCCCAGCTCCGACGAGACCTGCTGAACGGACCACGACAGATGTGCCGCTACTACTCCATCACGGTGACTGCGAGAGTAGTGTATGTACGCATTCTTGTCCGGCGCTAGCTCGGAGCGACAACGCGGTCGCTTCGAGGAAGATGCAGTCTCCATCGACTTTGATTTGTAGTTGGAGGGGGGGGCTAAGTTTGAAAGCACAAACTACATCAAAATTTAAACAAGAACCGGTGTGTATTTATTTACAAGTCGAAAAACTTAAACTGCTTATTGCAGAATCCTCCTCAAGCTGCGTCTTGCTGCCCAATGAGTGTGCACTCGGCGAAGCGCGAGGAAAAGCACGCCGGCCGCAGTGACACCAGCACCGCCGGCGCTCCATGGGTTCAAAGCAGTGCCCAGCAGGATGACGCCCCACGCAAACTCGCAGCTAACGTGCAAGAGCCGCGTGGCGGCCAATACACCGGCGCCATCAAACTGAAATCCACGCGTGAGGAAGAGCTGCTCTACAAATGCCAACGCACCCGTGCCTACGATGGCGCCCCAAGTCTCCAGAGACGTTCCAGCCTTGAACTTGCCGTGCTGAATGCCTAGCATCGCCGCCAGCGCGGCGAGCGTCATCGTGAAAAGATAATATTGCATCACAACGAGATATTCCACCTTGTGTAAGCTGCGAAGCGATACATAAGCGCCCGCCTGCATGAAAGCTACCACGACGGCACATCCGACGGCTAACGACTCGCCGAACAGATTCGAAGTCACGAAGCTTGCCATCGAGCGGTGATACCACTTGGCGTCAGTTGACCCGCTTTTGCCGAAGAGGAAGGCTGGTCGCACGACCAAAACAGCACCGGCAACGCATAGAGCAGAACAGACTGCTGTGAAAACTCCCGGTTTTTCTTTGAGGAAGAAGGTGGCCTAACGATCAAATAAAAATCGCAACAATTACATGTAAAAGGAGATGCGGGATATGGCGGACAAAGCAAAATAATGAAGCGAGCTGAGGGACTTACCATCGCGAAAGCTAGCAGAGGGCTGACGTATGTGACTGCGGTGGCATTCGACACCGCCAGTTTCTCCAGCACACCAATGGTAAGAGTCGTTGAAATGCAGCCAAAGACACATCGAAGCGTGAGCGGACGGTTGAACTCCTTTTTCACACGCATCTTCGTGCTGGTGGTCGCTAAGGCCGCCTGACAGCCAACAAGCCAAATCGAGTTAGAGATATTCTCACGATAGCGATACCAAAAAGGACCTACCACGGTAAGAAACCAGGACACGAGAGAGCGCCAGAACAGCGCCTCGATGGCCGATAGCTTTATTGTGTCGTCCTTGACCAGTGTGGTGATGCAACTGGCCAAGAAGGCCGATGTGCCCACCAATATAAGACCGGCGATACGGTTGGCGACGCTACGCACAACTGCTCGGCGCATGAAGCGAGGGAGCCATTTGCCCTCCGTCGTCATGGATTCGAGCGAGTCTGAGGCCACGAGCAGCGGCAGGTTTTCCAGGTGACGCAATGCTTTCTTACCGGCCGGAGCCGAGCTGGTGGCCGAAGCGTACACGGCTCCGTAGACTGCAGGTAGCGGCATGGCTGGCTGCCTTAGCTTGTCCAATGGATGAAAAGCAAAATGGCGATCTTAACGGCTGGCGCCACTTGCAAACTGATTCACGTGCATGAATCAGTTCGCCCTGGTTAAATTCAAATTGTTGAAGCCTATCTTACGATAACTGGAGTACGGTACATGCGCTCGCGTGCAGCAAGACAATTACAGTAAGAGAGAACTCGCTCAATAGAGGGAAACTTATCCGTCTACCACGCGCGCTGCCACACTGATGGGCGACCAACAGGATGCTAGTTTCAGCAGCGGCGGGCGCAACCCGAGAACCCCCGCGGCCATGAGTGGCATTGATTGGAGCATTTTTAAGGATGGCGAGAAGGACGCTTTCGGGTGGCTGCTGCGCAACAACGCGGCGGCCTCCGCGAATACGAGCGCAAGTATGGCAACCGACGGCGAAGAGAACGTGGTAAGCGACATTCTGCCGCTTGATGATGTCGAAATGGACCGCATGATGGCGGGGGTCTCGGTCTTTGGCCAGCAGCAGATGATAAAAGGACAAGCAGTCGAAGCAGCTACTGCTGCTGGGACAGCGCAGTCGGACGCTCGATTGCTGGCGGCGCAGCTGTACGAGGGTCTTCGGTCGTCCCCGTCCAAGCCGACATCGAGCTTCATGTCAATGCTTCCGAACATACGCCCATTTGACAATCACAATCTCAGCGTAGACGCGAGCTACGAAGATTTTGACGACGATTACACCGAAGAGCAGAAGGAGGGGGAACTCTCAGTAGCCAAGTCGGTGACGGCTGCTAAGGGGGGGGCTGGGAAGAAACGAGGACACGGTACTTCTAAGGCGCAGAGCGCTGGAGAAAAGGCGCCTACTCGAAGCACTAGAGCTAAGAGCAAAGCAAACTCGTCGGCCACCGCGAAAAGTAAACGACCCTTAAAGCGCAAGAAAAGCGATCCGGTGTCACCAACCTCTGCCGGATCTGGAGCCGAAGACGATATTGAGAAGAAGCAGCTTCGGCGGGTGAAAAACTTAGTGTCTGTACGAGAGTTCCGCAAGCGCAAGACGAAGCAGCTTGAACAGAATGAGGCACGACTACGTCGACTTGAGGCAGAAAATATGGATCTGAAGATGCGTCTGAAAATCGGCAAGGAGGCGATCTTAAGTGAGCAGCGCGAGAAGCAGCAGATTAGGGAGCAGATGCGGGAGATGCTGCAGCGAAATGCGAATGAACAAGAGATCGCTCAGTTCCTGAATATGTACAAAGTGACGTACTCGGACTATGGGCCAAAGAGGCGTGAGAAGCTGCACTTTCATCTGTCGCGCATTCGTGAGCTGCTTCTTCCCACGCAGGTCACGAAGTTGAGTCTGTATTCCGTGGAACAGGGTGTGGATATGCTCAGGCGTGACCACGTTATCAAGGAAGACCCGATGTCCGCGCCTGAATCCGCCACCGCAACCATGAGTCTTTGGGGTATTCTGGTGGATGAACTGGAGGTGTCAGACGAACAGCAAGGGCAGATTTTGGAGCGCCGAGCGGCTATCAAAACGGTGCGCGACGATTTGAATCATACCCTGAGCATCGTGAAAAAGCTGGAAGAGGTGACCGACGAAAAGAACACGGCGCTAGAGGCCCAGGTAGCTCAGCTACAGCAGATCCTCACACCCTCTCAAGCTACCAAGTTTATCATTTGGGTCAAGGAAAACCCAGCCTTTATGTACATGCTGGACAAGCTGGTGGACTCTACCTTGCAGAGCCACACAAATCGCGCCGAGGAATGAGCCGCAATAACGCACATGATCCGTCATTTTATTCATCGTCAGCCTCCGTTGCTCATACGCCCAACAAGCTCAGCGGACGAGAGCGCCATTGTGGTATTTATTTTGGTGGGATCGTAACGCAGAGGATCCCGACACATGGAACATATTTGAATCACCATTCGGTCTTGGTACATATGTACCGCAATCTTAAAAAATATTACAGTACACAGATAGCTTTAGCATAAGTTCGCATTTGTAGAAAACTAGATCATTGCTAAGTACGTATGCGAGTAGCTGATTGGATTGTGAAAAAGTATTACCTGTACTATCAATTTGAAATACTCATATAATTTTAAACTCCACTGCTCGTTAACCTACCCGATTCAAATGTAGCAAGATGAAGAATTTCCTTGTATCCACGCAATTTACGCAGCTACAGAGGACGGGGTGCGTGTCGAATCACTGTACGACTCTACACGGACCATCATCGCGATACGTACACCTTTCCGTTAGAGCATGGCCTACAAGCGTGACATTTACAGCGACAGTGCACTATGTAACCTGCACCAGCACGTATCGGTAAGCGTAGGATTAAGCCAGGACCCTTGCCGAAACACAAATGAATCCAAGCGCGAAACGCTCTGAGAAACTAATATTATGCAGAAATTAAGCCACATTTGCATAACTTTCATCGAAAAATATGTCTCCTTATTTTCCTTTTCCGATGTTCTTATATAAATTACATTTATAGCAGAAGTCCTCTTCGGCAGGCTCATATTAAGAAATAATAAACGGAAAATGTACAGCCCATGTTTTTATCACCATGTTTAAAACTGTTATGTATCCATGTGTGACCATGTTTGTAATTTAAAAAAATCCCCTCGGTAAATTACGAATCGCACAGCCACTCATTCTGCCACGTGACGCACCTCCCACCGCCGCTAACGAAGCTCCGTTACCCCTGCCAGCCTGCCCAGCCTGCTGAACTTCAGGTAGTGTCTCCCCGCAGACGCATGTACGTATCGCGTCTCGTGATCAACGATGTCTAACGCTGCTTGCCGTTTTCATTGCTATTATTGATGTATGTGCACCAGACCCGCATTTTCTCAGAAGCCCCGGGGCTTCAAACCTCAGCCACTCTCCCAGAATACGCCCCCCCACTCACTCAGAATACGCCCCCCCTCCTCCCGTGCTATACTGGTACGTCGTGTGTCATGCGTGTACGTCGAATGCTATGGAAGCTAACTATTATTGCGTGGATCTAACAGTAACACGTGTGAGGTTACGGTACAAGACACGCGCCGCAAGCACGTGGACAACGAGGGCCGTTTGTGCTGCATACACTGAAGCGATCACGTACGTGTACATGCATTGAAGAAAACATGGACTCCATGTTTTTCATGTTTATCCCATGACCTTACAATGTTTGCTGTGAATATGCTTGGTGTCTGCTAGAACAATGGTCCGTACGAGCAAGACTGCAAGTATACTTCGAGCCATGGCAGTTTCCTGCAGCAGCAGCAGCAGCAGCAGCGACGACGCCGAGGCGGACTCTGGTTCGCCCGTGCAGAGTGAAGTGGGCGTAAGTTCAAGTGTTATCAATGACGGCATACAAGCAGCTCAAGCCACGGACGAGCTTGACGAATACACCGTTGCTGATCTGGAAACAGCACGTCACGGTGATGCTGCGCAATCTGAAGAATTACTGCGTTCATCAGATGATGTGTAAGGCGCGGCTGATGACACACTTAATGAAGAAGAGAGTGATACTTCTGGAACGAGCACAAGTACGCGATCGCGAAAGAGGACACTAATGGAGAGCAACGTGGAGTTCGAGTACGTCCCATCCTTGAGACCGTTTCACAAGAATTGGAAGCGTTTCGAGGAATATCTAGCGCAGTACCAGAAAGACACTTCGACAGTACTGGTCGTGTCAGAAACGCTGAACGCTCGCTTACGCAATGAACAGATTAAGAAGATGAAATCGTTTGCCGGGAAAGCCGAGTCCAAGATGCTGCTCGTCCCTGATTCCATGGACACGTATCAGCGGGTGTATATCTGCACTCATGGCTGGAGGAATCGCGTGCGTTCGAAAGGCGTGCGCCCTTCGCATAGCGTGAACGCAACGGAGTGCAAAGTACGGTTTGTGGCGCAAATGGTGAAGAAAGCAGACAAGGAGTGGAGAGTCCAAGTGAAGCTGGCGTTCTACAGACACAACCATCCTGTATCCGAGGATATATACCAGTCGTATCCGAAGGTCCGCCAACTACCTGCAAGCTCGCCCGGTATGCGTGATGTGGAGCTTATGGTTGCCAGCGGCAGCAAATCCAGCCGCTTGTACGATTACATCCGTACCAATTCGCCACACCGTATGCAAATGCAGGACGTATACAACCTTGTTGCCAAGATAAAGAAGTCGGGTACGTAGTATTTCAATGTGGATCTTGAATTCGAGCATGGCTAACAATCGGTTTTGTAGGCAGCACGCTATCCGACGAAGACCAAGTAGCAGAATTGCTGTTGAAGTTTGGCATGGCGGCAGAGGGCAACGTGACGAATGTAGAAGTGAATGGTCGGGGCCACACGGCCGTGGTCTCTATCTGCTCGCAGCACATGCGCAAGTTGTACAATCGCTTTCCGGAGCTGCTTCTAGTTGACTGTACGCACAAGACCAGCCGGTACGACACCCATCCATGTTTGACCATGTTTTGACCAGGTATTTATAATGTTTGAATGCATGGTTGATACATGTTACCCTATTCTGGCCATGTATTAACTGTGAAATTTGTATTCTCATGTAATTACAACTACCAGCTGTGTACATTTATGGTCATGGACCAGTTTGAAAACGGACAAGCTGTTCAGCACTCTGTGATCGAGCGCAATGCTGACTGGCATATGCTCAAGCTGATCGAACATTTCCAAGCTGTGAACGATTGGGACGAGACTCTAGTAATCATGGTCGACAAGGACCTGAATGAGATTGCTGTTCTGAAAGAGATGTTTCCGACGGCGCGAATTTTGTTGTGCCATTTTCACGTGATTAAGTGGCGACGTGGCGCTATTCGACTTGACAAAAAGCTGGTGTGTTTTTGACGGAGTACAACTTTGCTGTTGACTCCGATAATCAACGCAGTTATACTATTGACGACCAGCCGCTGTACGTCACACTGACTCGCGATGATCGGTCCCACAGCGTGGACAAGTTCGATTGGAGGTGTACTTGCGAGTTCTCGTCTACGATGAAGCTACCTTGTCGACATGGGATGATCTATCGAAAACATCATGCCGCGCTACTCACAATTCCGTACGCTTCAATCCCAGCCAGGTACTTGCCATGTTTAACACCATGTTAACCACGTTTTTCAAGAATGTAATAACCATGGTTGTATCATGTTTATCCCATGTTTCTATGATGTAGATGGCTTCGAGTAGGGACCGTGAACTGTGATCTACCCTCTATTGTCTACAGATTCACGCAGAAGGGGACCACGTCGCTCACAAGAAACAGATGACAGAGCGCAACAAGTACAAATGCGCTCAGAGTGTCTTCAGTCGTCTCACGTCGAAGCTCACTGGCCTACCTGACGCTAAGTTCACTGCCGCGCTGGACCATCTAGAGAGCTGGTGTGATAATTTGCGCCAAGGAAACGTAGCTCTACCTCTCACGCAGTCCGGTACATCTGATTCTGAGCTCCTCCCAACTCAAGTCGCTGTATCCGAACAATGAAGGGAAGGGCAGTAGTGTTCATGTTGCCGAGACCCAAGGAACAACTGCCGATTCGATGTCAGCGGATCCTAAGCCTGAAGTGAACTTACAGAAAAGCGCGATGAAAGCAGCATGAAAAGCCACGCCTAAAATCAACCAATTCAATCCACGAGCGCCAAAACTGGGCCGTCCTCGAAAGAATCGAGCTGCACAAGACGCTCAGCGAAACGCCGACAGGAAGGAGTACAACAAGGGGGCAAAGTTACGGAATGCGTTGCGAGCAGATGACGTAGTGCATGTCGAGGAGTTCCTGAAGAGCAGTCAGCCGTCGCTGATGGAGCTAAGCTCGTATTTGAACACTTTTGAGACGCGACACTACGGGCGCAAGGAGAGAAACATCACAGTCACGAAGCGAACCCCTCCCGAAGATAGCGTGCCCTACCGTCTTCCCGAGGCTATGGTACAGAAAGCGCTAGCAGATATTGAACGCAGGACACCCTACGGTGAAGTTATGGATCTCAGTACGCCGATGGACGCAAGCGTAGAATGCTGGGTAGCAGACATATATGGTGTAGGTGTGATTACACAACGCCAGCTGATGGCGATGCAATTTTTGTGGAGCTTGTCTGCAGCATGCGCGAACGGCTTAAAATGCTACTCATGGCTGATGGGTAAGGTGGACATACTCTTTGACAATGACCAAGCCGCTTTGTTGGCTAAACGAATGATTGAAACATGGCCTGGTCAGCGCCTTCCGGGATTCGACCAGGGCTTTCACTTGGACTGGACGCATTTGTACTGTGCTCGAAATGGCTGCTGGTTCAACAACAATTTAATTCAAGCCTTCTCGGCGACGCTGTCGGCCAAGTACGGTGCCAGCACTACAATTTTCCTACCGCAGCTTCACACACCGGCAAAAGATAAGGGCCATCGAATCCCGCCACTGACGTTAAGTCTTGTAGCAGCTACGAACATGGAATGGGTGTTCATGCCGCTGAACGTCAATGCCAGTCATTGGACATGCCTCGCTGTGAACCAGCTTAAAAAAAAACATTTACTGCTACGACAGTCTCGACAAACGCGCCTATCATAACTTGCTGGAAGAGCTGGCGCAAGAGCTCGTGGTCCGGAGCATGACGGAGCCGTACGAGATAATAGCTGTGCACAACCCCATCCAGAACGACGGTGGCAATTGCGGTCTGTTCGTATGCCTGTTTTTCTGGCGCCGCGTGGACAAGGAAGCACCCAGAGATCATTCGAAGACGGGTTGTCTACGCCAGCCGTGGGATCTCCTTCGCAGTGTGGTGGACTTTAGTGACTCCAGCAAAAACGCAGAGTAATTCGATGCTAAGTTTTGCAATACATGTTTACGTACCATGTTTTCCATGCTTGACATGTTTTAGTATCAGAGACCTGAGATGGATACATTACGTAAGGTAGTTTCAACCCATGACGAATGTGGGTGTGAGGTGTCGCCGACAACACAGAATCCTCTTCACTCTTACTTTTTTACGTCGTACTGACAACATGTTTGGACATGTTACAAAACATGTGAAACATGTATAAGGTAAAATACCGGACCTTCGTCATTTATTCCCAGAAAACATGGATGGCACCTGGAAATGTATCCATGATCACCATTGTGTTGATACCTAACCCTTTTTAAAAACATGGGCTGTATCGCCAGCCAATAATAAATCTTAACCCACTTCCTCTGTCCGGAAATATAGGGCCACGTCAAATCAAAAGTTTATTCTTAAAACAAAAAAACCAAATTAGAGCTAGCTGATAAGTGACAAGAAACATGGTAACCGTCTTTTTGTCGTCAATCAGGCGAGCCACTTTCTCCATAGGTACGATTATTTCTTACGTAAGTACGATTTTTCGTCCAGTCCAGACACCCTCCTAATCGAATTAATTCATTTTTTAAGTAAATCAGGTGGCCTTATATTTCCGGACGTACTTAAGTGCGACCTGGCCCTATATTTCCAAAGTAGTATTTATTATCGCAGCGCGGGTTACACCTCGTCTAGATATAGTAGTAGCGGTAGCTCGAGGATTACGAGGATTAGAGTCGACTTGACGAGATTCCACACAGCGCTTCGTTGCACTTTAAGTACTAGTCGTACTAAAGAATTCTTTGTACTGGTTTTCGGAGTTGAAACAAAGAAAACACCGGCAAGGCAGGTGGCGAGCCTGCTGGAACTGATAACCTAGTGTATTCAACTGCTTTTCTGGCTGCTGGTGAAATGTAGAGTGAAAGTCAGGAACAACTTGAGGCTGCCCCTTTTTTTTAAGCACATAGAGATGCAGTTATGAAAAATGTAAGGCCTCTAGAAAATTTAAAAAGGACAACTGGATGTTAGCTAAAAGGACCTGATATATAAATGAGAGGAAAAGTCACTGACCAAGATGTACCTGGCCCTCCTCGTTCACTCCAGGGTCAATACAGATGGCGGAAGCCTTTTTTTGCTTGATGTCAGCAATCCACCACAGTTCGGTAGTTGTATCGAATCACTAGAAACCATCGTCCCACCGCATTAACCCCTTAGTTCCTAACGAGGAGACATCCTGCGAATACTCAGTACCACTGCTCACTCCAGTGGTACCCCACAAGATCACGTCTATCTCACACGAAGCCCTTGTAAAATGGCGCAAGCAGCGTCGCGAATGTGAAACCAAAGTGGTTGCTAGATGACGTACTTCTGAAGAATACTACAATGCAGTCACGCAACGGATCAAGATGAGCTTCGATGCTGCGCTCCTGCAGGCTTTATGGATACCAAGCTGAGCGTTGTCAGCAGGGTCCGCGATGCCATGGCAGCGGCCCAAGATAAACAAAAGGAGTACTCCGACAAACATGGAAGAGGAAACTTAAGTGTATTTAAGAGGGAGACTTAGTGTTACTAGACACGAGGCACCTACCTCTTGACACTGTCAGCTCTGTTGGCAGCAACAAGCTGAAGCACCGCTTCATGGGACCATTTGCAGTCCTGGTCAGACATGGTGCGTCGTACACCATCTGTAATGGGCCCAACTCCAATTACATAAGTAGGTAGATATTTCTTTAGTTATTACATAAGTAGGTAAAGTGGCACACGGGTAGCGTGTGCCAAGGTGTCATCATCTGATTGGTTGATAGTGAGGAGCCAGACTCACTTATTGACCAATCAGATATAGACATGTGTTTGAGTGGTTCACACGAGGCCAGGGGTAGCCGCCCTGGTCCTAAATAAATCAGAGTTGAATTTGACACAAACCTAAGACTTGGTTTTATTATTGCGAGCTTCCTCCGCATTACAGTGTAAGCTAGTAACGGTATCTCTTACCCCGTTACACCTGGTAGCACTTCGTAGTCCTTCCAACGACCAAGTCTACGATGAGCCGAGTCCAGATCTCCGGGGCGACCCTGGAGAATGCTGCATTCCCTTATCTCACTCGCGTGGAGTGGGAAGCGCTTCACCGCCTCGTGGCGGTGTCCGGAGACGCTGTCGTCGCATCGCTGCTGAGCTCAGCGACGCCCGACCAGCAACGTCTTGCAGCACGAAAGTTCATGGAACGCGAGCTCGCCGATGCGAATCGGCGGGTGTCAACTCCCTCGCGTCCATCCCAGAATGACGTCGTCAAGATGGAGACGTCTACGTATTCTGGCGCCGGTGAAAACCGGCTTCCGCTAAATCGGTGGTTCCGCGAGATCGACATCGCTATCGCCTCGCGACGCATCGAGGCGTCATCGGCCAAGATGAACTTCCTCCTCTCCCGGTTAACCGGGAAGGCCAAAGAATGGGCCCTTGGGAAGCTGGTTGTCGACCCCGAGGCTTTCCCGACTCTGGAAACTCTCCAGAGCGACTTGCGCCTCGCGTTCGAGCCCCCGCAAGATGAGTCTCGCGTTCGCGCAGAGTTCTTCGCTCTGCGGCAAGGGCAGATGTCCATGCGTGATTACGTCCAGAAGACGCGACATCTGGCGTCATGCATCGTGACCAAGCCAATCGACATGGCCTCGCAAGTCCACGTATTTGTGTTCGGCATGCGCGAGGGTATGACCCGCTACTGCCTCACCAGAGCTGAGCCCTCCTCTCTCGAGGAGGCGTTTGCACTCGCGATTCGCGAGGATTACATGGTCGCTGCATCGTACGCCGCAGCCATACCTGCGGAAGCCCGAGAGTCTACCCCCGAGCCCATGGAGATCGACGCCATCAACGCGTCGAGCAATCGACGTCGCGGGTCCTACCGCGGCAGCGCTGGGCGAAGCAATCGCCCCCTCATTTTCTTCCGCTGTGGGAAGAAGGGTCATCGCGCGGCGGAGTGCCGCGCGCCAGCTCCCGTCGTCTCTCACGTCGACGCGGAACACTCCTCGGTCGCTCATTCAAAAAACGACCAGGACCAGTAGGTGCGGGGCGCCCTACTGGCTTTAACGAAGGACCGGGCCCTCCGGTGGCAGCCCAACCTTCGAGCCCTCCCGTGCTCCAAGCACACACCAATGCCACCACTACGCCGGGCGACTTGAGACTGATCATTGTCAGCCTCCACGTCACCGGTGCCCGGCGACCACTGCGCGCGCTCCTTGACTCAGGAGCGACCAACAACTTCTTTCGCGCATCGTGTTTGTCGGTACTACCCAAGAACGTCCGCGTCCGGAATGGTCCGGGCGAGATCCAAGTCAAACTCGCAGATGGTAAGGCTCGCCGCGTTGCGCGGCGTGACGTGTCTTTGTCGTACACGTTCGACGGCTTCCGTAGCAAGGACGACTTCTTGGTGATCGAGATGAACTACGCGTTTGACTGCATCCTGGGCATCCCTTGGCTTGCGCGATATCAGCCAGAGATTGACTGGCTGGCCCAATCAGTCAAGCGTCGACGTGGATTCGACGTGAGCGAGGTCTTCACACACCTCTTGGTGGCGCCAAGAGACTGGCCCCACGTCACAGTCATAGACAAAACAGCAACGACACAAGCAGTGCACAGAGCGAGCGATGGCCCTCTCTGCATGGCTTGTGCTACGTTGTTGGACGAAGAGCCCTCGCGGTTTCGCGAGGTAGATGATGAGGTGGTTGAGCAGCGGCTCCCACAGTACAAGACGGTGGTCGAGCAGGGGCTCCCACAACACGAGATGATGGTCGAGCAGGGGCTCCCACAACACGAGACAGTGGTCGAGCAGGGGCTCCCACACAACGAGACGGCGGTAGAGCAGAGGTTCCCGCCGAACGATTCGGCGGTCGCGCACATTGGGCTCCCGTCAAACGATGCCGCGGTAGAGCAGGGGCTCCCGCGTGTTCCCGGCCCGGTCGAGTACGGTCTCCCGCGCCTAGAGGAGGGTGATGCATCGTCGAGTAGCAGTGCGTCAGACTCGAGCGTAAGCTCGAGGAAGTCGAAGAAGAAGTCGAAGCGACGACGCCTTAAACCTCGTCGAGACTACACGACCAGCGATAGCCCGCCGATGGAATCGGTCAGCGCGCTGGAGTACGTGGAAGGAGGCCCGAATCGGTCGCGCAGCATCGCAATCGCGAGCCCGCCGCGCGAAGCGGCGGCGATCACACGCCTTCCAGGCTTGTCCCGGAAGAACTTTCTTCGGGACCTCAAGGCTGGAGACGTCGAGCAAGTATGCTTGGTCACCGAGGCAGTCTCGGTGGATGAGGCAGCAAATGCGGTCGCAACGGACAGTGTACGCTCACGTCCGCTAGGTGCTGAACCTAAGTCTGCTCGAGAGGAACGATTCCAAACGCAGTCTTGGGAGGCCTTGCGGGAGTCAGCGAATCCCGTATACGACACCGCCTGCGAGTACGCCGACGTCTTCCCGGATGAGATCCCCGCCGAGCTACCGGCGGATCGTGGAGTTCAGCATGAGATCGACCTCGCGCCAGGTACGGAGTACTGCGTTACCAGACAATGGCCACTTCCGCGTGATCAAGTGAAAGCGATCAATGACTTCTTCGAGGGCCGCCGAAAGGCGGGTCACGTGCGTGAGAGTACCTCTCCCCATTCCAGTCCAACGTTCTGTGTGAAGAAAGCCACAGGGGGATGGCGTATCGTTCACGCATTCAACAAGTTGAATGATGCCACCATCCCCGCGCAGACTCCGATCCCTCGGAAGGACATGGTACTGGACTCCATGGCTGGCAGCGTCATCTACAGCGCCATCGACCTGACCGATGGATTCTATCAGATCCTGATGAGAACATCTGATGTACCTCTCACCGCCGTAAGTACACCGAGCGGGATGCTCTGGGAGTGGCTCGTGATGCCACAGGGCCTCAAGAACGCGCCTGCCACCTTCAGCCGCATGGTCTCCCATGTGCTTCGCCCGCTTCGAGACTTCGCGCCGAGTTACTTCGACGACATCTTCGTGCACAGCCGCGCTGAGGGCAACCTCAGTGCCGTGGACGTACATCTGAAACACCTGAGACAAGTCTTCCAGGTGATGCGAGAGAACAAGCTCTACGCAAACCTGAAGAAATGTGTCTTCTGCGCACCGGAGATTCCGGTGTTGGGATGCTACGTGAGCAAGAACGGTGTACGCGCGGATCCTGAGAAGGTATCGTCTATCTGTGCTTGGCCAACGCCGACAAGCCCCACTGAGTTGCGTCAGTGGCTTGGTATGGCCAATTACTTGCACAAGTACACGAAGAATTACGCTGGGTTGATCCAGCCGCTGTCCTCGCTGCTGAAGAAGGACGTGATCTAGGAGTGGAAATCGGACCACCAAGCTGCATTCGACTCGGTGAAGAAGAGCTTGGCGTCTGCGCCGATACTGAAGCTTGCTGATGACTCAAAGCCATTCCACGTCGTCTGCGACGCGAGCGATTTTGCCATCGGCTGTGCGCTGATGCAGTTCGACGATGACGAACACGAACGCGTTATCAGCTATCAGTCGCGCCAACTGAAGCCAGCCGAGAAGAATTACCCAGTCCACGACAAGGAGCTCCTGGCAATGCGGTACGCTCTGATCAAATTCAGAGTGTACTTGCTCGGTGAACAGTCATTTGCGGTTTACACTGATCACGCATCGCTGCGGACAGCGATGAAGAGCCCTCACTTGTCGCAACGGATGGCCCGTTGGCTGTCATTCTTCTCCGAGTACAACTTCGTTGTTCACTACAAGCCGGGCAAGAATAACATTCTCGCCGACGCGCTGTCTCGGCGTCCGGACTACGATCCCCGTGAGGCGCTAGGACATCAGATCGCTGATGAGGACGACGACGAATGTGCGGTCTGCGTGTCGTCAGGCATCAACTTGACGTTGACCACGCCCACGCTCCCGCTGGGCGACGAGATTGCTACAGCGTACGCTGATGACCCTATATACGGCGCCATCATGAAGCACCTGCGTGCTCCTAGTAGTGACACGCTAAGTGCCCTGTCCAAGACCACGCGGAATCAGATCGATCAATATCGACTGGACGGTAATCTGCTCAAGTACAGCATCGACAGGTTCGATGGACCTCGAGTCGTCGTCCCAAACGACGCTGATCTACGTGCGCGCATAATCCACGAGTATCATGACGCCCCGACTGGAGGACATCTCGGTCGCGAGAAGACGTACGCGGCTCTGTCGAGAGACTTCTATTGGCCGCACATGTACAAGTGGGTACGCAAGTGGGTCCGCACATGTGAAACTTGCCAGCGAGTCAAACCGTCTTCGACGTCTCAGGCCCCATTGCGCCCTCTTCCGGTCGCCACGGAAGCCTGGCGCTCCATTTCGATGGACTTCATCTTCGGTCTTCCGCCCGATACAGCCGGGCGCACGGGTGTACTTGTGTTCGTCGATCGTTTCAGCAAAATGGTCCATCTCGTTCCGGTGGCGGCCTCAATCACCGCGGAAGAGTCCGCGGCCCACTTCGTCGACGTGATTTTTCGTCACCACGGCCTGCCGGAGTCTATCGTGTCCGACCGCGACCCGCGGTTTACATCCGCGTTCTGGTCACGCCTCTTCGAGCTCTTGGGAACCAAATTGCTGATGTCAACTGCGGCACATCCGGAGACGGATGGACAAACAGAACGCGTCAACCGCGTCCTTGAAGACGTTCTCCACAGCTATGCAACTTCGTACACGAGCTGGAGCTCGTTCCTACCGCTAGCCGAGTTCGCACTCAACAACGTCGAGCACTCCTCGACGGGTATGACGCCGTTCTTCGTGAACAACGCACGCCACCCACGTGTTCCGGCACTTCTCGCCGTGGGTCACCCCACGGATGCTGGCGGCTCCACCCTTGGTGGGGGAGAACCTCCTTCGGTCGACATGGATGCTGAAGCTGCGCTCAGCTCTAGGGACAACGTGTCCGTGTCGTGGTCATCACCGGTACGTGAACCGGTGTCTCAGCACGCACCGGTAGCCTCACCGGTGTCAACAAGCCTGCCGGCGCACTCGACTTCAGGGTTATCTTCGGGTGTAGCCAGTGCGAACGCCCTGACTCGTTCTCCGTCCAAGCAGTCCATCGAGCCTCCTCGGCATACTGCATCTCCGATAACGAGATGGACGTCGCAGAACTTGATCGATCCAGGCCGCAAGATTCGTGAGCAAGAAGTTACCACGGCAAACTATACACCGAAACCCTCGGTGCTTCCTGCCGATCGCTCGGCAGTTGCGGAATTCGTCATGCAAGGTTCGTCCGCGACGCACTGCAGAACGCAGTGGACAAGCAAAAGGAACAAGCTGATAAGCACGGTCGAAAGAACGTGAATGTATTCAAGATAGAAGATCGCGTTCTCCTATCGACCGAGGGAATCCGCGCTTCCGCCGTGACCAACCTCGGCGCCAACAAACTTGCCCCACGCTTCATCGGTCCTTTTCGTGTAACCAAGGCTGTGGGCGACGCCTACACCTTGGACATCCCGTCGTCACTTAGACTCCACCCGACGTTTTACGTCGGGCGACTCAAGCGGTACTTCCCTGCGACGATTCCTGATTCGATCCAGCAGACGGAGCATGCGTCGGGCGACCAGCCCGACGAGCCTGACGCGCCAGAAAGCCGTCAGCCCCTGGCGCCCGCTCTCGCGGACGATCTCCCTGCTGGGCAGAGCCAAGCACATGCGTCTCCAATCCCCGTAGGCGATGTAACAGCTCCCGATACGACTGACGAAGCTCCGACGCGATCTGCTCAGCCCGCCAGGCACGATCTTCCGCCCGCTCAGCCCCAACCTGAGCGTCCAACGCGCGGTTCGAAGCTTCCTCCACCTCGCCCTGAACGTACAGGGCGTACGCCGTATCATCGTGAAGGCCCACCACCGATAATTGACTCGGTGGGTGACGCGCGCTGGATTGTGGAGCGTATCGTTGACCATGAAGATCCCCACAGCTCGACCGCTCAACGAAACGTCCGTAGTCGTGCTCCTCGCGCGGTTCCGACCGCGCGCCGCTACTTGGTACGTTGGCTCGGTTATCCCCCAGAACATGATACGTGGGAGTCCCGCGCCAACCTTCTCCGCGACGTTCCGGACGTGGTCCACGAGTATGAGACCATTCTACTTGAGAAGAAGAATTCCGCGAGTCACCCCGCGGAGACCGTGAACGAGATCGAGAACGGCCACGAGAACGACCCGCACGAGAAGGCGACAACGACGCCGCGCTCCGACGCGTGCAACGTCGGCGTGAGCCGCCGCGATTAGCCGCCTGATCCATACTGGACAGGGTGTGCTCGTACCTCCCGATCCATCCCGACTCCTCTCCGCTGAGTGGCCGCTCAGCGAGATGTTCCCTCCATTCGCGTTGAGTCGGACGGGTTGAAGTACCACAGGACTCACATCCCTCTCTCACGTGCACGAAGCAGAGTCGATCCATATCCCACGCGTTGTTGCAGACCTTCACGCGTAGCTCTCCAATCGAATGATCCGCGAGGATCTCCTCGCGATACGTCAACCAGTCGACAAAGCTTTCTCCAGCACGCGACATCCGGTTCCATCGCCGGATGAAGGCACACCAGGAGCGACGAAGTCCCTCACGATCAGCGCCTTCAATGTATTTCTTCCGCGTCGCGCGGAAGCGACGAAAGTGGTTCTTCATGGTGTCGAGCGTATCCGGATTCTCCGCTCCTGACAAGTCGTACAGGTCCCAGGGAACCAGGGCGTCGTCCATCACGCGCGACCGCGTGCTTCCGGCGCTGATCCTCGTGACTGTCGGCTCCGCCGGTGTCTCGGCTGTCTGGGTTACCGCCGCCGTTAGTGTGTCGATGCTTGCTGCTGTCACCAGCGTCACGCTGGTGCTAACGTCCGTTGACTGCGTCGTGTTGTCCTCGGCCATCTTCGCTCCGTTGGGTTTTTGAGTTTTCTTCAAATGTGTTCCGTGCGCTTATGTTGCGTAAGCGCAACTTAGAGAGGAGGGTGATGTAATGGGCCCAACTCCAATTACATAAGTAGGTAGATATTTCTTTAGTTATTACATAAGTAGGTAAAGTGGCACACGGGTAGCGTGTGCCAAGGTGTCATCATCTGATTGGTTGATAGTGAGGAGCCAGACTCACTTATTGACCAATCAGATATAGACATGTGTTTGAGTGGTTCACACGAGGCCAGGGGTAGCCGCCCTGGTCCTAAATAAATCAGAGTTGAATTTGACACAAACCTAAGACTTGGTTTTATTATTGCGAGCTTCCTCTGCATTACAGTGTAAGCTAGTAGCGGTATCTCTTACCCCGTTACACCATCGAACTGCCAAAGTCAATGACGACGCACCCGACGTTCTATGTTGGACGTCTTAAGCGGTACTTTGATCCGCAGGGAGTTGCTGACTCGCAGACTCACCTTGACCCAGCTCCTCGAAGCGAGGGCCGGGCACAGACGCCGACGAGGGCGTCGGAGCAGGCACCCAAGCCTCGGTCTGAACGGCAAGGTCCAGACCGTACGCCGGAGGGGCTCCCTACGAAGGGACCCGAAGCCATACGCTGAGTACGCCGGGTACGCACCATGCGCGTACGTCTGGGAGTGTGCCGCAGGCGGCTCCGGACGTGGCAGCAGCGCCTCGGTCCGTCGGATCATGCGATAGGCCTCGTCCAGATCGGACGAAGAGGCCCGGCGATCCACCCCCAGATGCAGGCTCGCGACCTCTCGCTCCAACTGGTCCAAGCGGCCCGCAAGATGAGCGAGCTCGCCCTGATTCCTGGCCTGGGCGGCAGCATCACCGCCAGTCCCAAGGCCAAGTGCAATATCAAGCACGAGGACACGTTGACGGAGGCGGTCAACCTCAGGGCCCTGTGTCGGACCCGCAGCCGGAGCACTCGGACGAGAGTGGCGTTCGGGAGACGCCGAGTACTCGTACGCGTACGGGACCTCCGCGCCTGCTTGACCAGAATGGAGAAGTCCACTTCCACGTGGAGCGGATCCTCCAGGAGCAACGGCGTCGCGGTAAGCGACAGCTCCTCGTGAACTGGAGGGGTTATGTCCACTCCGAGAGCTCGTGGGAGCCGATTGAACGGCTCCTGATTGACTGCCCGAAGGCTGTCGCAATCTGGGAACAGAAGCGGTGGCAGCTTCATAAGTAGTCCGGGGCTTCTTGCCCGAACGGGGTACGGACGATGAATACACTCCGTACCCGCACTCATCGTGAGCGCTGGAAGCCACACGCTTCAGGATGTCCCTTGGGAACATGCGCTTACTGACCAAGTGGGCAAACCGAACACGAAGATCACGCTGGTCCAGGATGCGGAATAGCAGCTGATCATCATGGAGTTCCCGTAACTCCGTGGGTGAGTACTTGAGAGACTCTATCCATGCCCAGAACATGTCCTCACAAGAACTATAGGTGGGACAGTTCTCGGGCATAACCCAGGGGTATCCCCAAAGAGGCTAGAGACCACCCCGGGTCTCGGGCTTCTTACGACAAGTCGTGAAGTCCTTCAGGGGAATGCGGTGTGGCGCGAGAAGCACACACCGCGCAGCCTCCAATTTGTCAACGAACAATTGTTCTTTCTGAACAAGGGCACGTTCGTAAATGTCCCTAGAAGTGTGGCCGCCCACAAGGCCACGAGGAGCGACGAGGACCTCTAAGAAAAGGTCATGATGGCAGCTCCCTGGCTGACGGGTACCACCACAGAACCCCCACGCACACGCTGGTCAGCTTGTAAATCCTCCTGCTGCTGGTCGAGGTCAGTCGTGACCTCCCGGGGCTCAGAGATAGCACCCTCCTTCTCCTCTTCTTCCTCCTTCTCCTCCTCTTCATCCGAGGAGTCGAAGATGCCCCGATGGGAGTGCCGCGTCACCTTCTCCTCGCGGAGTGGAGACTTAGAGGCTGTACGCTTCTTTGAGGGCTTGGCGCCTTCGGCTTTAGAGGCCTTAGTACGCGCAAGACCCTCGGCAAGCGAGAGACGTTTGCGAGGATTCTCTTCCTCATCGCCACCAGCTTTGAAAGTGCCCTTAGCCTTGACGGCCGGATTCTTAGAGCGCACAGACGTCCTGGGACTGTGATCACCTTGATCACTAGCGAACGACTGCACGCTGTCATCCTTGTGCTCACTGGGCACTGGGCTGTGCCCTTCCGCAGATCCCGCAGGAGCATCGTGCGTGCTCTCGGACTCGGCTTCGTCCTCACTGCCAGAGTTGAACTCACGTTCTACGAGCCGAGGGTTCGGACGATTGTCTGGAGAGGCCGAGGGCGACGGGCTGCGGCGCTTGCTTGCTCGCTTGCCCACAGCCGCGTCACCCGAGGAACCGATCGCCTCGGAGGCCACCTGAGTAGCCTCCTTAAGTGCCGAGCCTTTGCCGTGAGGCTTAGTTCTCTTGGCTTGCGCCTTCCCGACTGCAGCCTTGGAGCGTGTCTTCGCACCGCTCTTTGCAGTGCCACGAGGCATGGGTAACGGTCGAAGTGGAAGACCTAGAAGAAGAGCGCACTGACTGCTGCTCGAGCATCTAACTGTGAAGTGAGCCTCCGCCGCGCTCGCGCGGCCAAGTCGATGGTTTGTGACTTTGTTAATGAAAGTTTGTGACGAACACCTCTTCATTCTGATTGGTCGGTAAACCGAACCTAAGTGGGGGAGGATGTAACGAGGTACGTAGCCCTAAGTGTATCCTGGTTACATGAAGTATGGCACGTCATACTTCGGGATATCTGGTACAAAGTACCAAGGTCGTCCAAAGCCAACCATTGGTTGATGACATTGCATTTCTATAGGTGACTTATAGTTTGTATTAAACCCAAACTTAATCTACCTATAAATATACTCAGTTACAATCTACCTTAATTAGGTCACTTCGCTCTCTTTTGAATAAAGAGGGGACCTGTGAGCTGCCGTTCACTGAGAGTTTGTATACTCTCGGAAGATAACTTCCTCTAGCGCAAGGTGCTGTATGACCCCGTCACATCATTGGTTCAAATTGTCAATCTTGCCGATGAATTTCGCCCTCCATCTAGGTCTTTATGGTTTAAGATTAACTCTCTTAGAAGCGTCATCCTTTGGCGTGCTGATCTCGGCGCTCGCGCATCTCCTGTTGTTTTAATTTCTTTGCTTAATCAAACATTTCTTTCGAACATTCTTCGAGAATCTCTCTCACGTCGTCGAGCTTGCTGTCTTTGTTGCACTTAGAATTCCTTCTGCCGGTGTAGTATGGGTCTTGGACGGCCTTAGCGTTCCCACCAAACAGGCTGTCAATCTCCGCCAATGGTTGTAGCTGCTTAGAGCGTGCTTCTCGCGCCACACCGCATTCCCCTGAAGGACTTCACGACTTGTCGTAAGAAGCCCGAGACCCGGGGTGGTCTCTAGCCTCTTTGGGGATACCCCTGGGTTATGCCCGAGAACTGTCCCACCTATAGTTCTTGTGAGGACATGTTCTGGGCATGGATAGAGTCTCTCAAGTACTCACCCACGGAGTTACGGGAACTCCATGATGATCAGCTGCTATTCCGCATCCTGGACCAGCGTGATCTTCGTGTTCGGTTTGCCCACTTGGTCAGTAAGCGCATGTTCCCAAGGGACATCCTGAAGCGTGTGGCTTCCAGCGCTCACGATGAGTGCGGGTACGGAGTGTATTCATCGTCCGTACCCCGTTCGGGCAAGAAGCCCCGGACTACTTATGAAGCTGCCACCGCTTCTGTTCCCAGATTGCGACAGCCTTCGGGCAGTCAATCAGGAGCCGTTCAATCGGCTCCCACGAGCTCTCGGAGTGGACATAACCCCTCCAGTTCACGAGGAACTGTCGCTTACCGCGACGCCGTTGCTCCTGGAGGATCCGCTTCACGTGGAAGTGGACTTCTCCATTCCGGTCAAGCAGGCGCGGAGGTCCCGTACGCGTACGAGTACTCGGCGTCTCCCGAACGCCACTCTCGTCCGAGTGCTCCGGCTGCGGGTCCGACACAGGGCCCTGAGGTTGACCGCCTCCGTCAACGTGTCCTCGTGCTTGATATTGCACTTGGCCTTGGGACTGGCGGTGATGCTGCCGCCCAGGCCGGGAATCAGGGCGAGCTCGCTCATCTTGCGGGCCGCCTGGACCAGTTGGAGCGAGAGGTCGCGAGCCTGCATCTGGGGGTGGATCGCCGGGCCTCTTCGTCCGATCTGGACGAGGCCTATCGCATGATCCGACGGACCGAGGCGCTGCTGCCACGTCCGGAGCCGCCTGCGGCACACTCCCAGACGTACGCGCATGGTGCGTACCCGGCGTACTCAGCGTATGGCTTCGGGTCCCTTCGTAGGGAGCCCCTCCGGCGTACGGTCTGGACCTTGCCGTTCAGACCGAGGCTTGGGTGCCTGCTCCGACGCCCTCGTCGGCGTCTGTGCCCGGCCCTCGCTTCGAGGAGCTGGGTCAAGGTGGGTCTGCGAGTCAGCAACTCCTTGCGGATCAAAGTACCGCTTAAGACGTCCAACATAGAACGTCGGGTGCGTCGTCATTGACTTTGGCAGGTCGGTGGTGTACGACGCACCATGTCTGACCAGGACTGCAAATGGTCCCATGAAGCGGTGCTTCCGCTTATTGCGGCCGACAAAGCTGACAGTGTCAAGAGGTAGGTTCCTTGTGTCTAGTAACACTAAGTCTCCCACTTTAAATACACTAAAGTTTCCTCTTCCATGTTTGTCGGAGTACTCCTTTTGTTTATCTTGGGCCGCTGCCATGGCATCGCGGACCCTGCTGACAACGCTCAGATTGGTATCCATAAAGGATTCCACTTGTTATCGCAGCGAAACTAGTCTCACATCCGAGACCTGGAAGGAAATGGCTTTCCGAGCCTCTCCCCCACTTCGAATAGAGGAGTCAGTGTCTCCTCGAAGAGTGAGAGGCACGCTGGGGTGACGGAAGCCCTTCAAGTAGAACGGCGTGAACCCCGTGGACGCGTGCACCGCGTTGTTGAGCGCAAACTCAACAACTGGAAGCTGCATCGACCACGTACGTGGTGCTTCCGCGCACACACTGCGCAGAGTGTCCTCGAGCACTCGATTGACGCGCTCTGTCTGGCCGTCTATCTGCGGATGGTCCGCAGTGGACATCTGCAGACGAGTTCTCAGTAAAGGGAACAGCGTTTTCCAAAACGCAGCAGTGAACCGCGGGTCTCGGTCCGAGACAATCGCCTCCGGGAGACCGTGATAGCGGAACACACCATCGACGAACCCCCTTGCGGTTTGTTCGCCCGTAACAGTGACGGGAACCGGAGCAATATGTACCATCTTGCTCAGCCGACACACGAACACCAAAATTCCGGTGTTGCCGTGTCCGTTGGCGGGAAGCCCAAAGATGAAGTCAAGACTCATCGACTTCCAACAGTCAGCCGGTACCTGTAGTGGAGCCAAAGAGTGTCCTGCGGGTTTGACCCGCTGACATGTTTCGCATGTCTTAACGTACCGGGCGACCCACTTGTACATGTGGATCCACCCGAAGGACAGAAAGACCGACAGAAAGGTCTTCTCGCGGCCCAAGTGACCGCTGGAGGGCGCGTCGTGCGCCTCCGCGAGTATATCGAACTTCAGATCCTCGTCGCTGGGTACGACCACCCGTGGAGGATCAGTAAGCTCCACCCGGTAATAGAGGAGTCCATCCTTCAGCTCATATCGGTGGAGCCGTGAGCGCTGTCGCGACGAGAGCCAGTCGGACTTCGCGCTCGTTCCTGCCATAAGGAGCTTGACGATAGGCGCGACAGCCTCATCGTCCCGATACGCCATGCGTATCCGATCAAATAGATCCGTTGTCACCCGCGTGATGTGGGCCAACTCATAGTCAGGACGCCGAGAGAGGGCGTCCGCAAGCACGTTGAGCTTGCCCGGCTTGTATTCGACGCGGAAGTTGTATTCCGCGAAGAAGGACAGCCACCTCGCCATCCTTTGGGAGAGGTGAGGCGAGTTAGTCGCCGTTCTCAAGGACGCGTGGTCTGTGTAGATCACAAAGGGCCTAGAGCCCAGAAGGTGAACACGAAACTTCACAAGGGCATATTTCATTGCCAGGAGCTCCTTGTCGTGGACAGGGTAGTTCCGCTCGGCGGCTTTGAGCTGCCTGGACTGGAACGAGATGACTCGTTCGTGTCCAGCCGTGTCGGCCTGCAGCAATGCCCACCCGCTGGCGTAATCGGAGGCATCGCAGACGACGCTAAACGGCTTCGTCTCGTCCGGCAGGGGCAGGACAGGGCCTCTTGGAGACTGGCCTTGATGCTGTCAAAAGCATCCTGGTGCTCTTGCTCCCAGCGCCAGTCGACGTCCTTCTGAAGGAGGCTCGACAAGGGCTTAGCCCGCGTACCCTGCGCTGTACTTGTGAAGGTAGTTGGCCAAGACCAACCACTTTCGAAGGTCCTTCTAGGATCGGAGCGTCGGCCATGCTGCTATGGCCTTGACCTTGTCTGGGTCAGCCCGAACGCCCACGTTGCTTACGAAGCAACCGAGAACTTTAATTTCTGGTGACGCGAAAATGCACTTGTCGATGTTGGCGTAGAGCTTGCTCGCTCGCATCACGTCCAGCACTCGACGGAGGTGTCCTAGATGCACGTCCATGGCCGTCTTGCCTCCCTCGGCACGGCTATGGACGAATATGTCGTCGAAGTACGTCTGTTCGAACGTACGCAAAGGGCGGAGCAATTGCGTCACCAGGCGATTGAACGTCGCCGGGGCGCTAGACAAGCCCTGCGGCATGACGAGCCACTCCCAAAGCATGCCGCTCGGAGTTCTTACCGCGGTGAGCGGGATGTCGCTCTCTCGCATCAGGATTTGGTAGTATCCGTCTACCAAATCCAGCGCACTGTACAGTACGCTCCCTGCCATGTTGTTCAACAACACATCCTTTCGTGGGATTGGTGCTTGGGCCGGCACCGTTGCGTTGTTCAGCTTGCTATAAGCGTGAGCCAGACGCCACTTTCCGTTCGGCTTCAGAACGCAGAAAGTCGGAGTCGAGTGCGGGGATTTCGACTCCCGCACCATGCCTGCCTTCGCTTTCGCGGCGAAGAAGGCATCAATGACCTCGCACTGTTCGCGCGGGAGAGGCCATTGCCTCGTGACACAATACTTTATACCGGGCACGAGATCAATATCGTGCCGTACGCCTCGATCCGGTGGGAGTTGGGTCGGTGGGTGTTTGTCCACCACGTCCGCATACTCCGTCACCAAAGGATACACCGGATCATTGGGGTTCTTAAGGATCTCAGAACGCGTCTGACGCTGCTTGTTCAGGTCTTTCAGGACGTTCTCGTCCAAGACAGAGGAGGAGTTCAGCTCCTCCCGAGTGGTCTCAGGTCTCATGAGTACCATCTCAGCAATCTCTCCAGCCTTGAGGTTGGTTAGGAAAGACTCAGCCGTCATTTCCTCGAGGTTCAGTATCTCTGCAACCTCTGGCAACGGCTCCAAGTGGACACCAGATGCCTTGACGGGTAAACCGGTCTCGCCATCGAAGATGTGATAACACTCTTCCTCCGGCCTTGTCGGAGGAGCCCGGGCCCTGGACTCCGAGTCGCTTGAAGCGACGTCGATCGGAACGAAGTTCGGATCCGACTTGAGGCGGCGGCGGCGTCGTTGACGACGGCGACCGTGACGTCGAGCTTTGCTGCCCACGTCTAGGGATGTCGGCGCTACGACATCCGAGGCACTCGTGGTCTCGTGTGGTACTGTGGTACCCACACAGGAAGCGTGTTTGACGCCTTCCTCTTCAGTTAAGGTCTGGGCGACCGCGTGTGGCACTGTGCTACCCACACAGGAAGCGTGTTCGACGCCTTCCTCTTCAGTTAAGGTCTGGGCGACCGCGTGTGGCACTGTGTTACCCACACAGGGAGCGTATCCGACGTCTTCCTCTTCAGTTAAGGTCTGGGCGACCGTGAGTGGAACTCTGTTACCCACTCTGAACACGTTGTTCTCAGTGTTTGTGACAGCTGCAGCTGTCTGCGGAACTAAGTTACCCGCCTGTGGACCTAAGTTACCCACTTGGCCAGCGCCTCTTCTGGGCGCTGCCACCATCAAAACATCCTCGGAGTCGTCATATACGTCGACGACTCCCAAGCATCTGCCGGATGCTTTGGTACCCTGGCAGCTCTTGCGGGCGCCCCGGGTCCTGACAGAGATGGGAACATGGCTCACCAATGCTCTGTCGGACTGCGCAGGGCGGCTGGCACCGATTGCCTTGCCTCGCCAGTCGATCCAGGGCTCGTGCTTCTCAAGCCAGGGCATGCCCAAGATCATATCATATGGATCCATATCGAGAGCAGTGAGCTGTTCGAGGCTGTCAAAGTCTTCAAACTTGACGGCCAGATCCACTTGGACGTTGGGGACAGTGACGACCTTCCCGTCGGCCAGTCGCACTGACACCGCCCCGTTGCCCTTGCTTTCCCTCAAAGCATCGGACAACTTGTTGCTGCTGCGAGCAACCGTCTGGCGGCGTGCGAAATTTTTCGACGCCCCAGAACCGATCAAGATTTTAAAGGGATGATCGTATCCCCGTACACATCCGTGTACTACGAGCAGCCCGCCGCTGCTCTTCGCCGATTCGAGAGTGCAAAGACCCTCAGGGGCTAAGTTTCCGTGGTACGCGCCACCGGCGCACCCATCACGAAGACTTAGTTCTTCCCCAGTAGGGCGCCCCGCCCCTACTGGTTCCCGGCGTTTTCCTGTCCCCGGGATCCTGGCTTCTGCCAGCGACACTTGAGGACGGGCTTGGGGAAGGACCGTCTGCGGAGTCTTTCCGCGGGACAGTCGCGCTTGAAGTGGCCCATCTTCCCACAGCCGAAGCAGCGGATGTCACGCTGTTCGGCGGACCCGAGTTCTATGGGAACTGGTCCGTTGAGGCTTGTTCGATCGGGAGCCGACAAGGCACTCCCAGGCCATGCTGAGGCCGGCGTACGCGCCTGGCGATGGCTGTACTCTTCTTGAAGAGCCACTTGAATCGCCTCTTCAAGGGTGCTTGACTGCACCCGGAACAGCTGAGTGCGTGCGGGGCCAACTCGAAGGCCGTCCATGAACGCAGTCATCTTGATGTGTTCGTTGAGTGGGTTTCCCACTAGGGACACCGTGAGCCCCCGTATATTTCGTGCACATACTGGTGCAGCTCGCGCCTCCCTTGTTTACACGAGAGGAAGCGCGAACGCTGGCGGTACTCGTAGTTCGACGGAAGGAACGCGGCTTGGAGCTGTTCACACAGCTGAGCCCAGGATGTGAAACATTCAGGGGATGTTGCTTCCCGTGTGTACACCCAACGCTTAGAACGGCCGCTAAGGTTGGAGAGTGCAAAAGCAACACGCAGTTGTTCAGTCGAGATCAGAGCCAAGTCCATCGCGAGCTCTACTTCTCGGACCCAGAAGTGAAGGTTCTCGCCTTCCTTTCCTTCATACGGCTTAACCTTCAGCCGTATTGGCTTCGGGTGAGGCGGATTTGCTTCCGCCGCCGGAGCCTGCAGGTTCTACCGCACATGCGCGATGAGGCCCTGCTCGTACGCGTCGAACGCATTGACGCGCTCGAGCTGCTCAGCCGGTGTTGACACCACCAGGCTCTGCAGGGCCTCCATCGCGAAGATGCCTACCATCCTTCGAACCGACTCGAGCTGAGAGTCGTTCATATGGGACAAGTCGTTCCTATCCATGGCAACGAACTTCGGAGAGGTTCAGGTAGTCTACCCGCGGTGGCGTGGATTGACTACAAGTGCTACCAAGTGTGACGGGGTCACACAGCACCTTACGCTAGAGGAAGTTATCTTCCGAGAGTATACAAACTTTCAGTGAACGGCGGTTCACAGGTCCCCTCTTTATTTAAAAGAGAGCTAAGTGACCTAAATAAGGTAGATTTTAAACTGAGTTCTCTGGATATTCATATCCAGAGTTTTAGGGGCGATCCAAAACCGTCGACGATCCTCTATAAAATATAAGGGTGCTACATTTGTAATTATTAAAAGTATAGTTGCTCGCAAGTGATAGGCTAAAAGGACGGAATACCTAATAAACTACGGTAAAGCATAAAAACACTGGTGAATGTCGTTCATAGCCGCCTGGGTCAACATTCACGCTATCTGATTTTAGGTGGATGTTGCTCCAATATACGATACCACCGATGGTGGGTGGTACAGTACATGAAGGCTACATGATTTAAAGAAGGGAATAAATGAATACTAATAGGATTCCTATCGAGGCCGTCTCGCGTCAAGACAGCAAGGTCGGACGACAACGCACGTTCGACCGCGGCTTCTTCATTTTGCTAAGCTGTATCCTCATTCACATCAACCTTACGACGCAACGCGTAAGTAAGCCCGCCTCCCTCTCACACACACACTCACACACACACACGCACGCACACACACACACACATCACACACATCAGAGGGAGAGAACGAATTACCACGTCGGGTATTTCAAAGGGAGGACTGACAGTAGAGAAAATGATTCTTGCTCCACTTAGTCATCCGACTCGCAGGAATCCTCAGCGCTCATCTTTCTATGTCGCCGTCACTCGAGTGAAAACGTTATTGCAGTTGTATCTCATGCCCCCCCTTACGAAAGAGTTTTTGGAGTATTTTACTCCAAGTCGTGATGCGCTGGCAGAAACCCAAAGACTTCATGCAATTGAGGATCAAACAGATTAAGAAACCATAATGCTGTGGAAAAATTGTTACAGGTCTTCTTTAAAATACAGTACTTTCTTAAGTTAGGGTACCAACTTGTTTTCAAGCTTTCGAAGTTCGGGGATAGCCACTTAAATGAATGACTATCATTCTCGCTTGGTTTGTTGATGTCTTCTTCTAGACTGGAAGTCTTAATTAAATCGCAATTCTTCTCCTTTTTTTCTTCTAAAAAGTCCTTCATTCCGCACTAGTTATTACTTTTTGAAAATACCGTAATATCCAGAGCTTCACCGGGCTTAGCACGGCATTAGTATATTATAGGTAGATTAAGTTTGGGTTTAGTACAAACTATAAGTCACCTATAGCAATGCAATGTCGTTGACCAATGGTTGGCTTTGAGCGACTTTGGTACTTTGTACCAAATATCCCGGAGTATGACGTGTCATACTCCTGAAGTGTGAAGTGTCATACTTCATGTAACCAGGGTACACTTAGGGCTACGTACCCCGTTACACGCATGGTGCTGTGTGACCCCGTCACAGAAACCTTACTGCTCACCCTACATTTCATTTCCTGACTCGCATCTTGCGCCTCTGATACGCTGACAAGCTGCAGCCGAAATAGCATACGCGAAAGCGTAACGCTGAAGGAGGAGATACATCTCCACATAACCATCGTTAATAGAAAAGTTGGTAAACCGTAGGTGAATGTGCGATTCTAATTTACAAATATTTTTTTGAAAAGATTAATTGAAATTCAACCAATCCAAACTCATATTTAATCAGGGTGACATTTACAATACCACCTGCTAATAAGAGGAAGAAACATGTCTGTAATAGCTCGACGGCTCTTTCTACCGGTCCACCCTCCCAACTATACGAAGAAACCAAAAATTTGATCGATGTGATGCGCAGCGGCGGTGGTCTATGGCCAGCAACCGAGCAAGACGAGGTCGAGGAGAACGTTAGTTTGACGTCCAAAAAGTGTACACAACACGCTCTTTTTTTCCAATAGGTTGACTATCAAGAACTCACCTGGGAACCCTCGCCTGGTATTAATAGCTGAAGGTGAATTTTAAGAAGGAGACTATCGACTTCGTCTGGCTACAAGAGGACGAATGCGCCCATCGCGAAAGAAGAAAAGGATTAACGGCCTTCAGGCTGAAGGCCGTTAATCCTTTTGGCTGAAGTTCAGCCGTAGATACAGTGAATCTTAAGCTCGCGTCGCACTTAGTATGTACTGTTAGCAATACAGTTTTTTTTACAGACCTGGTGGACAAATCCAGTCAGTACATATGTACGTACATTATTATGGGAATTCCTGCTTTAGCAAGAACCTACGCAATTACTGTGTACAGCGTATAACTGCACGCTTCGATCACATGTAGCAGTTTGCTCACCTGTTTCTTTGCCGCCTCTGCAGCACGAACGCCCCTCAACCAAAACAATGCTTTTTACCGGGAAAACAGGTTGTCGGCTTGCAGAAAAACTTTTGTCATTTTCTGCATGTTGTCCATGGTGCCGTTGTAAAGGAGCTTCACGGGAAGGTTTCCGCCAATGTCAGTTTGACAAATGTAAGTCAGCATAAACCCTTCGGGCCCTTCAACTCTTGCATCGTCTTCGCAATGAAAGCATGAGAAAAATATGTGACCGCGAGTTATTCCTGGACGCTCTCTCGCGAAGCTACCAGCCCACCCAGAAAAGGCTTCTGCGTATTCACGCAGACACTCACGTCGGCATCCTCGTTGAGGTCACTAGCGTCGAATGTCTCGATCACTTCAAAATTTGCCTCATTGAGATCCCACAAACATCGATCCTTAGGGTCTTTGCTATCGACGAAATCCAAGAATCTGTCCATGGAAATTCCCGTAATCAATACCTCGATCTTGAAAATCGCAAAGGGTGTTTTGTTTGCCGTCATTTCGTAGATGTCTCCACCTTTCGTGGTCTTTATCATCTTCCAGGGACACTCGTCACTCAAGTAGTACGCTAATGTCTCTTTCAACTCGTGAAGGCGTAGTTTGTACTCTGCTTGAACAGACCCACTTCCCGGAACAACCGAGAGCGTACGACGTCTTGGCCTTACTTGCGTTGGTGTTTTAGGTGCTACTGCATTTGACTGCACGCTTCTTTTATGCAGGTTTGGTTTGTCTGACGTGGATATGTCCATTCGGCCTGCATAGATCCAGGGGTGCAGTGTAAGAAAAAAACCGT
Source organism: Phytophthora infestans T30-4 (assembly GCF_000142945.1). Taxonomy (NCBI): domain Eukaryota; phylum Oomycota; class Peronosporomycetes; order Peronosporales; family Peronosporaceae; genus Phytophthora; species Phytophthora infestans. The sequence continues at coordinate 152,506 of NW_003303701.1, read as the reverse complement.
ATGTAGCGACACAATAGCATAAGCGTTGGTGAAAAGAGAATCCGTCGGCTAATGCAATCACTAACAGGATGGAGGCTGCGAAAAGTGACATCCACAACCCAATAGCCGAGTTCATGGATGTTCTATCAGCTCCATCGCCCGCCACAAGACCCAAGAACGACGCCATACGGTATGAAACCCCGCCATGACGAACTCTCGAGGTCAATGGTCGTTTAGCCAGATCGTTGTCGCTTGAGCTGTCCATGAACGAATATCGGTGGGTGTCACTGAACGAACCCGACCGAGCCCATACTTGATCCACCAACATCGACTCACGGCGTTCCGTTTCGTGCATGGATCCTCGACGGCTTGATCCCATCGTTGAGCTGCGGCGACTTGAATCTATCATCGATCCTCGGCGCCCCGACTCGATCATTGAGTCTCTCTCCACAAAGCTGACGCCGCGCAACTCACGCCTACATCCCAGAGTGTCCGCCACTGGCACGTGCTTTGCTGCCCCACCCAAACGCCTAGGCATGTCGGGTGAGTTGGCAGCCTCATTGTCCTGCCAGATCTGGCCAAAGCACTGCATGCAAATACGCGAATTACCTTTCAGCTTTTTGGGAAGGCCCTTGCGCGCACCTAGCAGCGGGAACTTGAGCGTGCAGAACTGGCATCGCCACTTACGGCACTGTACGAATAAAACAGGAGTAGCATAAATAACTTTAGTATAAAACCACCCCACGGACCGAGCGAGAACATGTGCATTCAGCCGCCAAAACGACAACGTACGTAATCGCATCTCTTCGGGGGCAGCAAATCACGCAGCACCTTCAGGTTAGCGCAGTACAGGCACGTCTGGGACGCTTCCTCGTCGTTCACCTCAACGTTGTGCAAAGTGCCACCTCCGGTCGCATTAATGGCCGTCATTCAGGGCAGGTACGCTCTCCGCGTTATTGGCTAGATAGGGTGGTACTGGAAGCTGCCAAGCTGACAATGTCAGTTTTTGTTTACTCCATTCGAAGCTGAAGATGATGGCAGTCGAACCTGATTGATCGAAAATACTTAAAACTATTTAATGTTCAAGTGGACGGGCTTCAGTAACTTTTTTTTATTTTTCACTGTGTTGCAGTTGTTGCTGTGCTTACTATTGTAGACAGCGACTCACGCTGGTGGCATGAGCAGGCTGGACCAGACCGTAACACCCGTGCCCACAAACCCAATCACGATCGCACCAATGAGCAGCAGCAACGGGCCAATCTTCTTGGGGCCCAGCAGCGGGCCATCCTCGAGCTTCAAGATGAATGCGGCAGGGAAGCAGAAGCACACAACGGTGGAGCATGTACCGCCAATGATGCCAAACACCACATTAATACTTGGACAAAAGACAGCGAGAAGCAGCGCTAGCAGCACCAGGCTGCTCGTCACGGCCACATGGCGCGACCACGAGTCCTCCGAGTTGGAAAAGAACATCATATCAATGGTGAAGCGACACGGGAAGATGTTCAGCGGGAATGCCACGGCCACGGTGAATGTGATGGCAGCTCGGCTAATGGCGATTAACGTGTCGTTCAACGGGAAGCTCAACAGGATGTTTCCCTTATACTTGGGCTCCGTGAGCTGAGGACCAAACGCAAGATACGCCACCACACCTATAGACAAGTAGATCAGGAAGGAGATGAGTGTAGCGCGGTCAACTACCTTGTTCATCCGCCGAATGCACGGACGCTGTAGCTCCGTGTAAATCGAGAACACGTTAACCTAATTTTGATGCACAGACAACCATGAGAACGCTGACACCGCCGAGAACACACTACGCGTAGAATGAACTCTTACCTGGCAGGTAAAGGCGAACATAACAATTGGCACACTGAGCATGAAGTTCGGCCCATGACTCAAATCGATAGCCCAGCTAATGTCGTTCGGGATGCCATTGGCACTTGTGTACATAATCGACCGGATGGCCACCGCCACAACGAGAAAGATGATAGAGAGTACGCCCAGGATGGATGAAAACTGGAGACTACTGATGTCCTTCATCATCGACAGTGGAAGCATGATCGTGCCGCAGGAAATCGTCATGAGAACCCATCGCTGCGCGAAAATGTTGTGCGCTCCGAAGCAGAGCTCGCCTAGCGGCGTGATAATATCCCCTAGAGTTACAAGATATGCGACCGAAATCCCAAAACAGAAGACCAGGATATTCACTTCCACGAAAACCGTCATCTACAAATACACGTTAGAACAGGACTCTCACAAAAATGAGCTAGTGGACCGCACCTTCGTGCCGAAGCAGTACATGGCCAGATCCTCGTAAGACTTCAACCTGGTCAATATAATAAATTCACAGTGGCGCATCAGTCGTGTTACAACATTGATGAGCTGCATTTTTTCTCGTACTTGGTAATATCCTCGGCGCGAATCAGCAGTCGAATCGTATACACGGTTAATACTGCAGCCAATACAAGCTGAGCCACTGCAAAACCCAAACCAGAAACTGCGACTGCATACGGTAACGATAGCGCTCCAGCGCCAAGAGTAGCGCCGGCCAAGTTAAAGACCGAACCGCGTATCGAGCCCTTAGATGGTGTGATCGACTGATGGTACGGGAAGGCATCGCTAAGGAGATCGTCGTCATTAGGCTACATAGTATCGAAGGGCATGTGTTAGAGGAGTAATAGTTATGAAACCTTCTATAATTGATCGGGAATCCTCTACCTTCCGGGTCCGCATCGGCGACATCGAGGCGATGAAGCTGCCAATTTTTTTCATTTTCTGTGTGGTAAGAGGACAAGTCAGATAAGTTACGCTTCGTGATGCAGCACAAGCAACACTTGTCAAGTAACAGTGTATGGGGAGGAAAGGAAACGTGACACGGTTTAACAGCACGAACTCACCTTGAAAATAAGCGGCGTGTAGCCCAATTGCTTCAAATACGAATCTCGAAGGGGGCGGTTCTTTGCGTGGACCTCGCCTCGTTCTACATGCTCCATAGAGTCGCGATCGTACACTGTATTGGGAGTGGAAGACAGTGAATTCGAGCGACCTTTTGAGTGCGCGGGGAGCAGTGGCTCCGTGACACCATTGTCGTTCTCGTGGCTCATCGGACGGTCTTACTACAGCACACAAAATGCTCGTTTTGTTAGTAGAACGGTGCAAGGCGCGCGTTGCCAAAATGCCGTCTTCGCCACCAACCTGGGCCCGAGAAATACGGCTTTCTTACGAGCGATCCTTGCCGCCGCACAGTGGGACTATTAATAGTTTAAAGATGCATGTTTATTGCCCTTTCCTTTAAAATTTACAACAAACCGGTCTTTTTCTTATTAAAGAAGACAAAGTTACAGTAATTAATACACGCAAAGCAACACGAATGCAAAAAAAATAAAAGCGCGCACAAAGCTTTGTTTATTCTCGCAGTTTATCCTCACGACGCATTCGAAAAGTTCCACCCGACAGTTCGTAAAATTCCCGTCATGACATTCGCGTCTTGAGAATTGACAGCAAACTTGGCCACTTCCGGTTGCGTCTGCTGCAGAAAGCTTTCCTCATCGGTCCATGATTGCAGCGCAAGTTTCTTGCGAAGTGGCACGGATGTCAACTCCTCACCGAACCTACAGCTGCACATGAGAGGTTGTGCAGGTACTCGATTTTGCTGCTGGAGCATACCAGTTGCACGCGCAAGCATCCACGTAAGCGGTGCAGCGTCAGTCTTGTTAGTGCGTGCACCTGTCACATCCACAACGCTAACATCCTTGAACTCAGATACGTTCCGTGCAGAGCATTCAAAGGACTCTTCGAAAAGGTTCGCGCTGGCACGCGTCACCACACTGTCATCCATGCTGAATGAAGACTGTGATATTGGGACCAACAGCGTCTCTTGCTTGAATGGGACCGAGAGCCAGGTTACAGACTGCCATACTGTGCCCTGGTCATCGAACAGGTCTGTTTGAACCGTGAACTCCATTTCCGATTCCAGGAAACGTTTTTCGGTCAATACCATGATACACTACATGAAAACGATCACTGTTAGCATTTCCGCAAAAGCATATCCTAGCCACTTGCAACGAACCGTGAGCTCTGACGGTGGCGGCGTCTCATCACTTTGAGACGGGAAACTCATGTCCAGGGGCCTCAGCTGGACCATAGTGAGAGCTTTAAGACGAATGTTGCGCACGCTAGCCGGGAAGTTCGAGTTGCCCAATAGTTGTAGGAACAAAGTGCTAACTGCCACCTGCGGGAACATAAAGGGCAGTTGCTCCAGTGCCAGCTTGGGCAGACTCAGCGAGGTGGCAAGCTTAGCAAAATCCGTGGACAGCAGCGCAAACGGACACCGCAGCGTGATACGGGGGCATGGGCTACGCAGAATAGACTGGCGCCAGCCGCGACGTGTAAGCGGCGACAACCAGCAGCGCCAGCGAAACTCCTTCGTGCCCAGGTCGGCTGGAGCAGGCAACGCAGCATACCTACAGCGACGTAACAACGACCGAGTTTGCTTAGTTTGGGGAAAGAGCACTAAAGTCAAGTATACGTCGAAGATCACACCTTTGCACCACATCGTGCTCCCAGGTAGCGGCCACGAAAGCAATGAGCAGTGATACTGCCACGAGAACCAGCAGCAACACCCCAAGAATTAGCATAACCGTAAGATTGACAAAAATTTAATGGGCACAAAAATAGAGACGCATGGAATTATGGGTAAAGCTCCAGGAATTTTAACGGACACACATTCTTTTTTTGACACATTTTATTTACTACATGTAGTAATTGACAACGTTTTCTCGAAAAACCAATTTTGCATGCTACCAAAACATACTATACAATTAGAAAAGCTATCCAGTTTTTTTGTCTTATTGCGAAGCCAATTATTCAAATTCTCTGAATTTCTTATATCCAGAGTTTTATTAATAGGGCATCTCCACCGGTATTTGCGTAAAACTATGCGTAAGCTACGTAGCGGGGTACGTAGCCCTAAGTGTACTCCTACCGGTAGTTACATGAGGTGTGACACGCCACACTTCAGAAGTATGACACGTCATACTTCGAAATATTTGGTACACGGTACCAGAGTCGCCCGAGGCCAACCATTGGCTGATGACATTGCTTTTATATAGGTGACTTATAGTTTGTATATTTAACTAAAGCTTCGCCTACCTATAAATATACTCAGTTTACAACCTACCTTAAATTGGTCACCTCGCTCACTTTAGGTAAAAGGGACCTGTGAACTGCCACTCACTGAGAGTTTGTATACTCTCGGAAGCCAATTTCCTCTAGCGCAAGGTGCTGTGAGACCCCGTCACATACGGCAAGTCCATGAGCACGACGCCTCTCTGCTTGCTCTAATTTAGCCCGATCCAGCGACGCTCATCGTCTTCAAAATGCCAGCTTCCGACTTTGCTCGTTTCACGCAGTCTGTGTCGGACGCTCGCGATCCTGTTATAATGTTGTACCCCCCCCCACGAAGATAGACGTAGCAGATGCGCCACTCGTCGCGTCTCACCGTTCAGATGCGGGTATGAAGCTCTCCACAAGGATGGTCTCCACGTCGTTCTTTCTGATTTTCAGGCTAAGACACAAGCGAAGTACCCTCGTCCCGCGCCACATTCCAACTTCAAATGGAGGCGCACCACGAGCGCTGTAGCGCGTCATGGGTGTTCACGCGAGTCGTTGACTTGCCCCTCGTAGAGCGATACCGCACGAAGTACTGCTTCATGGTTTTGAGCGACCCCGGTTCTTTCGGCTTCGTCACAGCTGTACAGCGCCCACGGCTTCAACTCCGAGTTTATCACGCGAGGCTCCGAGGCGAGTTTCAGCGTCGGAAGGCCTCCTGCGTCGTCCCCAGGGCTCACCGGAGCGTCTGCCATTGTCGGCTGAGTTGTGCGGTCGGTCAAGTGGGCATTGCGGCTCGACAGTTGATGTTCTTCGGAGATTTCCATGATCGCTTTCGGTACCGAAAGCGCAACTAAGGGCCGGTCTATTATCTCGCAAGACCCAAGGCGGGGCCAATCACAGCTCTCATTTGCGGGGTGAGGCACCCTAACTAAGACGTGACACGCCCTCTTAAGCCGCGGAATCGTTATGTGGATCGGCACGGATTTACACAAAAGGCGCAATGAACGGTTATCATTTGCGCTCCTAAATCAAACACAATGAATGGTTAGCAAGCCTGCACGGGACGAAGTAACCGCTAGTGTCAAAATGTCCTCGTTTCATTTTCAACTTTTCAGACAACCAAGAGGAGGAGTAATGATCACCAGACAGCTCAGATAATAGTGCTCGTCTAAATGTATGACACAAAGGACGGAAGTCGGCGATGTGCAACGCCTGCTGCGTATAGTAACCATTTAAAGGATACTTGTGTCGCTGTAACGCGCAGGGATGAATGTCCAGCAGGGAGAAATGGCGCAGTGCTGCTGCTTGCAGCGCGCTGCTCAAGTGGACGAGTGAGCAGAAGTAGCGACGGCCAAACCCGTGGTGAATTTGTAGAATTAAAAGTGCAACTTATCAGCCTGCGATATGTAGAAGTGATGCTCAGGATGCGCGCAGCACGTCCTGGAGTCACCTGCGCAGCAGGTGGAGCTGGGGCGCGGTCCTGGTTCTTCCTGTCCACTCGACACTCTAGGGCAGCTAGCACGACCACAGCGCTCTGCGCAGTCAGCACCACCTCCCAGTCTGCCTCCTATCACTTGCGCTGCTCGAAGTGACGTGGGCTCGAA
>NW_003303701.1:142887-145711 GCF_000142945.1 Phytophthora infestans T30-4 | reverse complement strand
GAACCATCCTTCTTCTCCAACTCCTCGTCGAAGATGAAAGCGTGCCAGCTGAGTCGATTCCTCGACCCATCGGTACTCGTGGGGTCAGCGACCGGCATGAAAGCTGGGCTGGTCGACCTGACAACTTCCCATGAGTCTGACGCGGAGTCGGCGGGGTCTTCTCGCGTGCGCCTTCCTGGTCCACCCGAGCTTGCTAGGCGACACCACTTCGGGCGCCACCAATCAGCCAAGCTCGGCTGCTCCAGTGAGTCTTGACTCCCTCATGGCCAGAATTAACGAGCAAGGGCATGATCGCCGAGAAGAATTGACCTTCTTGGCGAGGCTCATGGCTTACGGATTCACTCGTTCCGTGGAACCCTCCCGATCCTGTACAGCGGCGAGCGATTTTGCATGCTGCTTCCGCGGGGGAACTGTTGGATATCTTGAAAGGCAACTACGCCGCTCTTGATTACCCCAAGATCATCGGCGATCTCCAAGCTGACAACCAAGCTGTTCAGGAGGAGAACCGCGCATTGACTCGGCGACTGGACTCGCTTGCTCTCAACAATGTCGACTTGTCAACTCAGCTCTCGTCGGCTCAACAGCAAGTGTCTCGATTGGAGGCTGCTGCCAAGCAATCGGCTAATCTCCTCGCGTCGCTGCGGAAGGCTGTAGCTCTGAGTGAGGCGAAACTTGCTCGGGCCATCGCAGCTGAGCAGAGCAAGGTCGACGCTGCGTTGAGTCAGGCCCAGCTCCACCATCAGCAAGTCTTGGATCGGGACGCCGAGATCAACGTCCTTCTTCGATCCATTTCTGAGAGGGATGCGGCGTTCGTCACTCTTCAGGGCATCGCTTCCAAACACTTCGAACAGCTGCAGGAGTCGGTGCGGTTGTACAGTTCCACCGGTACTCAACCCTTGCGGCACGCTCAGTCGGTGATCGCTGAGCAGCGAGCGGTGATCTTGCGACAGAAGCGGCTCATCCGTCGGAATGGTATTATTCCGATGCACGATCCTCACATGGCTGCTGCTGCTGGCGGTGGCTTGCAAGTTCCTGGGCTTGATCCGTCCGACCTTCTCCTCAACGCCCGGCTGTGTCGTGTCTTGGAGTCTCGCTTTCCTGAGGTTCTCAACATTCCCGCTGGTGAAACTCGGCGGTTGGAGTTGATTGTCCATCCTCGCCGAGATGCTCCAGTGGCGAGTTCCGTTATTGGTCCTGGTGTGGTTCCCTCAGCTAGTCAAGGGTCTTCGACGACTTCATTGGCAGACTCGGCTGCGGCTCCAGTCAGCTCGGCGGCGGTAACCACTCAGGCTGAGCCGACTCTTGCTCAGCTTCACCGTACGCCTTTGGCAAACTTGACCTCGACTCAGCAGCTTCGGCGTTATGCCAACCCCAAGTCTCCCACAGCCGCAGGTCCTCGTCATCGTACGCCGGCGCCGCATCCGCCTCAACCGTACGCTTGTCCACTCCCCGGAGAGGATGGACACGAGGCTATCAGTGCCCTTTTGCACTCAAGTTCGCCTCAAGCTACTGCATCCGATGGAGGAAAGCCTCGCTCTGGAAAGTCCCGTTGTCGGACTCGGCGGAAGAAGGTTCGTCACCTTCAGCTGAGTTCTGCTACTCAGCCCGCTGTCTCTGCTCGCTCTGAAGACGACGGTGACGCTTCGAGCGAAGCTGAGTTTGAGTTTGAGTTGCCTGAGCCGCCCGCCGACACCGTTCCTGCAGTCGCTTCGACGACTTCGGTGGGTTCTTCGTCTTCTGGCCCTCCGGTGACTTCGTCGGTCGCGGCTACTCGCCCACCGCCGATATCTTCATCTGATGTCGTGGCCTCACTGCCTGTCCCGGCTACGAGCGTGGGTGCCCCAGGCTCGACTTCGCCCATCTCCGCTGGGTTGCCCCAGTCGAGCGCACCACTCAGCGTCGTGCTAACGGTGGTTGGACACTCCCAGTCGCCCTCTCGGGGTCTGAGCGTATCCACCACGCCGACTGACTTAGTGACTCCGGCCGTGAGTGTCCTCAGACCGTCTCTCCCTGTGACCACGGCCGTGTTGACGTCCCCATCTGGGCGTCCTATTCGGAGATCGGCTGCGACCGCCCGTACTGTGACTGCTCAGCTGCTTGAGGATCTCGACGCGTCTGACGACGAGGTGTTAGGGCCTGGTGATGGTTCTGTACCGTCCACCGGCTCGACAAATCCTGCCGTTGGGTCGCTCTTGAATCCCATTTCCTTATCAGAGCACTCGGCTGGCAGTCCTTCCGGTTCCGACTCAGCGCCCGCAGATGCTCGTCGTTCCGCCCAAGCGAGAGGTCTTCATGCGGCGATCTTTGGTTCTGACGATGAGATGAGTGATGAGTCTTTGCCGCCGAGTGATCGCCCCTCCTCGCGGCCTTCATCGAAGGACTCTGGTGACGGGACGAGTTCTGCCTCTGCGCCGGCTTCGGGGAAGCAGCAGCATCGCAAGCGTCGTGCCTCGTCGAGTCCTACCGGTCATCGGTCGAAGCGATCCAAGAAGCACAAGAAGCACAAGAAGCATCACAAGACGCATCGACACCACAAGCATCGGCAGCTTCCGTCGACTCCTGATCCAGCTCCGGCTCAGTCCATTCCGGCTGCTCCTTCGCCGAGTAGGCTCCCGGTTATATCGATTCTCGCTCAGCCGAGTTCGACTGCCTCACGTCCGGCTGTGGTCGCACTTCCCAGCGCTCTTACACTTCCGCTGGCGACGTTACGGACTCGAGCCTCGCAAGCGGTGTCCAAGGATTGTCGCCTGACTCTTCACATGGCTCAACTCCGCGAGGTACCATTCATGCATTTCGGCTCAGCTCGTTGTTGGAATGCATTATT
>NW_003303701.1:141232-142442 GCF_000142945.1 Phytophthora infestans T30-4 | reverse complement strand
TATGAGCGTCGTCATTGGATCGTCGAGTCGAGTGTGTTGATGGGTCTCACCCTGACGTTAACCCGGCCGCACGCCCGCCCAGCTCGCTGAGGTATACGAACTGTGGCTGGTGTACAAGCGCGAGCGCAAACGTCGTAGTGACACCTTGCGATCTCTGGTTGTTGCTGTCTACGACCAGCTTTACTCGGCGGTCACTCAGAAGCTCGGCGATGAACCTGCTCCTCTAGTGGACGCAGAAGTTTATTTCGATCCGTCCGTTCCCCATTACTCTCCCGTTAACCTTTCGTGGGTTCCTTCCGGGAGAGATTGGGTCCAGTGTGCTCACGATGTGGATCTAGCCGAGCCCTGGCGAGCTTGGTGGCTGACTGACCCGGCGGTCCATCCATACAATACTTGCTTCCGCGCTCGGAACGTGGACTTCTTAGTTTTCGCTCCGCGCGGTATGGATCCTCAGGTTGTTGACGACGCGATTGAAGAAGATTTCGATCTTGCTGAACAAGCGCCTCCTGCCTATGCCCCAGGTGCTCCACCTCGGCTGAATCGTCAAGGCATCCATATCTTCACTGGGTCTTCGATCGGTGAGCTCGGCTCAGATGGCGAGCGTGCGTCTGATGACGACTCGGCGGACGATGGGTTGGGTTCTCCCAATCTCCGAGGCGCGTCTCCGAGTATGTCTCTGTTCGGCACCCCACTCCCCAGTGGAACGGATCCTCAGCCCACTTCCGCCGCGTCGGGTCCTGAGGCACCTGATTCGGCATCAGCTTCGTTGGCTAGCTCGGCGATGATACTTCTTGCCACGGCTGCGAATGTTGCATCTCCTTCCGCAAGTTCCCAAGGGGTGACGTCTGCTCCGACGCCACGTCCCCAATCGTCGAGTTCGCTGAGCTCTTCCCAGTTGTCTCCGTCGGGTTCAACTCACTTGGAATCCGGATCGCCGACTTTTTAGTTTTCTTCCTTTGACTGGGCGTCCCGTAGGTATCGTTCAGGACTTCATTTCGTAATTATTCAGTATATGTAGTTTCGACACAGTAGCTTTCCATCTTATATCAGCGGGCCTCCTTGTGTAGTTGGTACGCTTCTCGTTCCAATAGCTGTTACTGTTCAAATGCCACACACACCGGGCCAGATGCCTGTTCCCCAAAGACTTCATCGATCGTAAGCCAGGAAGAGAACTTCGACGTCATAACCCAGCGTTGATTCCAACAGCTCC
>NW_003303701.1:136328-141117 GCF_000142945.1 Phytophthora infestans T30-4 | reverse complement strand
GGGTAGAACCCTATATCCCACTCCTTGTCGGGTAACTTCCAATTCATAGTCGAAATCCTCCCACCTTCTTCTTCACCCTGAAATGGTCCATGCCCATCGGTGGGCTAACTTCTTGGTCCAGGCCCGACTTGACTCGCTCCATAAACAAACCAGACTTGATCTCCTTCTTTGAAACAAGGATTTGGTGGATTCATCGCCTGGTTCTGCAACTTCATCTTCGTCATCTGCTGTGTTGGGAATGGATCTTTTCTCCTTCTTGCTCAACGCTTCGTTGTGCTCTCGAGCTCGTCGTGCTTTCTCTCGCACTTGGAACTCAGCTGCTAATCGAAGTGCCACTTCTCGTTGTCTGTTCGCTTCTCGGCGCCACTCGACTGCGTCCGCCGAGTTGACTGGGCGTCCCTGTCCACGTCGTATCGAACTCGTCATAGCCTTGAGTGTAGACTTGGCGTCCCAACCATGCACCAGATAGAAAGGGGTTTCTCGCCGAGTCGAATCTCTTGAGTTGTTTATAGCATGTACCATCTTCTCGGCGATGTCATCCCAGTCGGCTTGAAGTGGGTCTTCCACGTAGACCCGTATAGTCTGAACCATTGTCTTGACTGACCTCTCTTGTTGACCGTTGGCTTGTGGTCGGTAACTCAGCGTAGCTCTTGATCTCGACTGCATCATCTCGGAGAACTTTTGGAAAACTTCACTCATAAACCTTGGATCTCGGTCGTGCCGTATCAGAGACGGAGCCCCGAACTGCCTGAAGACGCATTCCTCAACTACCTTGGCCACTTCGAGTGCTCCGGTGTCATTCATAGCCTTAGCGATAACGAACCCCGTGAAGTGGTCCTGGAACAGCAGCAGTGCAGTATTGCCCCGCTGAGTTCGAGGAAGGGGAATAACGAAATCCATTGACACGACTTGGAATGGATGGTCTGACACCACATTTCCCGGCGAATAACCTCTCAACTGTGGCTTGCTCTTACTGGTATTGCAATCTTCGCAGGCTCTAACATGTTTCACCACGTCGGCGTACAGACCAATCCAGTAGTAGTCGGCTTTGACTCGGTGATAAGTTCTGACGATGCCTTGATGCCCACCTTCGATCGAGTTGTGGCAGTTATGAAGTGTTTCGTCGACCATGGTTGACGGTATCACCAATCTCAATGAGAGGTTCGGTTCGCCGAGTTCGCCTAGTCGGCGGGCTTCATCTCGGCGGTACAACAGGCCGTCTTCGCTGAGTACAAAGACTTCTGCGACTTTGCCGGCATTCTGAGCTCGACGGTGTGTAAGGTTCTCCACTTCACCTCTCAGGTACGCCTTCAGATCGGCCCACCTGAGTTCTTCATCTTGTGCCTTCGCGATTCGTCGTCTCCGCTCAGTCTGTACCGTCACTGGATCAATATCGTTGGCATTCTGAGCTGTCTGGACTGACTCCATCTGCGACCTTGTTTCGACATTCGGGGTCGTGTGGTTAGTCCGCCGAGTCGACGCCCCGCTGACTTGTTCGAATTCATCTCCACTACTTTCAAACGCAGATTCTCCAGGATTTGTAGACATGGCTTCATGATCCTGACTTCCTCCTCTTGCTCTAGCCGAGTCTACATCCAGCTCGTCCTCAAAGTGAACTCGGCGTACTCGGCTACGAGTGACTGCCGTGACAATCGGTGTTTCCGCTGGGTTGCCTGTGACGTACAGCTCTTCGGCTACTCGGTTAATCATTCTCAGCTCTGCTTTCCTATCCGCCCCGAGAATTACTCGTCCAGCTTTAGCTTCCAGTGCTTCTGTAGCGAGAGAATCAGCCGCTGCGTTATAGTGTCGCGCTATGTGTCGATACCGGACCGAGTTGAGTTGTTTCGTGAGATCCTTGTGTCGAGCTAGCTCCACTTGCAACGTTTCCTTCTTGCATGCTATCACCCCCATGGATTGCTGGATTGCAAGCCGGGAGTCACCCACGATAATCAAATCAGTTATCCCTCGGTCAATCGCCGCCAAGACTCCATTGTTCATGCCAGTGTACTCGGCGATGTTGACTGTGGTGGACGACAGGTACGCACTCGCAGCGATCTCAATGTCCCAATTCGGAAGGCGCCACAGTATCCACGAACAACTTCCATACCCGCCGTATTTAGCTGTCTTCGCTAAGCCATCAAATGACAGCACGCATCCAGTAAAGTCAGCTGGTATTCGGGCATATAGCAGTGCTGGGTCCATTCGAACTGTCGCCGAGTTCTTGGAGGGAGGCGCCAGGTGCTTCAAGGAATCGTCGAGTCCGATAAACGGGGTTATCGACGCCTGGAGCAACTGGGCGAAGTCTACATCTCGCTCACGTACTCGCTTCACCTTCAAATCGTAGGGCGACAACATAACTGCGAAACTGACTGCGCGACCGTACAGCGACTTTGACTTAAACACCCACTCCAGCGTGGAGAAACGGGTGTAGACGTGAAGCGTCTTTCCCGCCAAGAGAGTGTAGCACACTTTCAGCAATTGCAACAGCGCGACCACTTCTTTCTCAGCGGGATGATAGCCGAGTTCGTTCTCCTTTAGTACGCGTCCGCAGAAGCGAACTGGGTGCAGCTTGTCGTCGTGTGGTTGCATCAACGTACTGCTCAGCGCCCACTCATTGGCGTACAACATTATGTGGACTTCTTTCGTCGAGTCGAAATGACGCAGAATTGGAGCTTCTGCTACCCGTCTTTTGAGCTCGGCGAATGATGCTTTTGCTGACGCCAGGTCACCCCCAGGTCCAAAGTCCGTATCCTTTAGCTGATAGAGTACTGCTCCGTAAACAGCCAAGTTCCGGATGAATCGGCCGTAGTAGTTGAGGGCACCGAGGAACGCTTGCATTCCCTTCTTCGATTTCGGGAAGGCGAGCTCGGCGATCGCGGCTATCTTCTTCGCATCAGCGCGTATGCCACTTAACGTAATCTCGTGCGATAGGAAATCAACCTTGGGTTGGATAAAGATACTCTTAGTAAAGCTGATGCTAATTCGACATTCTGTGAATCGGGCTAGTAATCGGTCGAGTGTCTCCAAGCAGGCGTCGAACGTCTCCCCCCCAAAACAGATATCATCGACAAACGACCTCCGCTTGAACACCGGAATCAAGGAAGACTGGTCTGGTTCTCCATTGGCAAACATGTCGCCGTCCGGTCCGTTTACCAACTCTTGGACCGGATCGCAGTCAGCTTGTGATTTGTGGTCAGCTTCAAACTTCGTCAGCTGACTCTCCGTTGAATTTCTGACTCCGCCGAGCTCAACTCGCCGAGTTCCTGACTCGGCTTCAGCAACAGCCATTCGTTCGGCAAACAACTGCCATCCTCCCTTTGGTTGAACGTAACCCCATAGAGCGTTGTCGATCAGTCGTTGGTAAATCATAGGCGCATTTTTTAATCCAAATGGCATTCGTAACCATTCAAAGTGTCCAAGTGCACATACGAACGCTGAGATCTGCCGAGCTCGGCGTGTCATCAAGACTGCCCAGAATCCACTCGCAGCATCGAGCGAGCAAAACCACAAGTAACTTTCCAATTCGGTAAGCAGGTCATCAACCAGTGGCATAGCGTATTCCATCGGCGTAGTAACCGCATTAACCAGTTTATAATCGATGCATAGCCGAATATCCACACCATTTTTCTTGAGCACTATCACCACTGGCGAGGCCCAAGGGCTGCCCGAGAATGATATCAACCCATCTCGAAGAAGCCCTTTCAGCAACTCGTAAAGTTTGCTCAAGTGGCGGAGAGGTATCCGCCGAGCTCTCTGCTTAATGGGTTCGTGTCCTTGAACGTCGATGTCGCACAATGCTCCGTACGCTGGAGGCGGTAGAGCATTACCACTTGAAATCATTATCCCGTCGTGCTTTTGTAGTTCTGCCACCAATTTAGCCGACTGTGCCGGCGTATGACTACTCGACTTGACGTTTGCAGCGCCATAGTCGAGTTCGGTAGGCTCAACTTCAGTGAGGTCGGGAAGGAAGGCCAGCTCGTGAGCGTAGTCCGTCAATTCCAGATCTGTCCCACTACGCTCAAAGGCGTTGGTCGTGCCATCGTCAACATCATCCTCTTCTCGTCTTCGGTCGCAGCGATAGCCAAGTAGTGTTGTTTCAGGGTCTCGGTCGGGTCTCTCGTCGAGTTGCATTCATCGTCTTCAGCTTGTCCTAAGCCATAGTCAATTCCGCCGGGGTCAAACACCGTCGCCGCTGAGTTCATTACCCCGACCTCAGCTATAGTACCTTCCAACAATGATACCTCTGGTACTTCATAGTTGTCGTCCGCGTCAAGGCTCGCATTCGCTGAGTTCACTGTGACGGACGATCTTACTCCTTCGTATTCAAACTTGTCCCCGAGGTTGATGGTATCGTCGTCATGCTGTCTAACCACTTCCGAACCGGTTTCAGCCTCCACAGTTTCCAACGCCGAGTCCGCCGTAGCTGGGTCGTCGTTCGGCTTTATTCCTTCAGGTAGTAATACCTCCCAACTATCATATTCCTTGGTCGCGTCGGAGTGCTCATCCGCTGAGTCGGTTATGACGGCAGAGCTGACTTCCGTGCGTGTAAACGCGCCTTCAGTATAGCTGACATCCTGACGACATGCTGTAACCACGTCCGAGGCACTCTCAGTGTTTAGATCTTCTGACGTCGAGTCTGCCGCCGCCGACTGGATAATGCAGGTTTCCGGTGTACCCATCGCTGAGTTCACCACGGCTGCAGAACTTGGTCCTATTATTCCGTACTTGGCTCGGTTGTCAGCAACGGGTTCAACGTCACATAGGGCTTGCTCCGAGCGTTCTCAAGGCC
>NW_003303701.1:132623-135945 GCF_000142945.1 Phytophthora infestans T30-4 | reverse complement strand
GATCCCTTTCTTCCAGCGTTTCGCCGCATGTTAACTCTGGTCCACTCTCCACTGGGAGATCGTCTTTCCACCGCCGTCGGAGTTGGGTATTTTCGTCTTTCCACAGCTGGCGGCTGGTGTGACAGCCAGGTTGTCGTACAGTCGTTGTTCTTTCTGCAGCAAATCTTTATCCATCGCCGACTCAAAGGCCAATATCTGCCAGTCACGGTACTTCGCCGAGTTCACGCGGACATATCCCTCGTTGGCCAGCACTCCGTGTGGTTGCCATTTTATCACATAAAAGTGAGGTGGGCACCAGACTGACGTCTGTCGTACGTTCGTAATCAGGACATGGGTTGGTCTTCCTCGGCGATTAAAAACAACCGTTGGAATCCAACCCTTCGTCCGTCGCACCCATAGGTCATGCGTCGACTCACTGGGTTGTCGCCTGGGTAATTTGAACTCAGCGGTCATTCGACTTTCGATCGTCAACCCGTCTGGTGGCCCGCATGGTACATTTGGTCCGAACTCGGTCTTGGTCGGTGCATTACTTGACCGGATGAGTGGTATCACCATCTCATCGGGTAGCTTGACCGCCGAGTTGTACAGATCCAGACGTATTCCAGCTGGGATCATAAAGTCGGTGCCGAGAATCAAATCGACTCCGGCATGATGAGGCATTATCCATACTTCAAACTCGTATGCCACTTCCCAGCCGAGTGTCACCTTCACCACTGCTCTTGACGTTGTCACCATCCTGTCTTTACTTATTCCTTGTATGTCAATTCGCTTATCTCGGCTGGCCACTCTCTTGAGACGCAGTTTCCTCGCGAAGTACTCACTGATCGCCGAGACATTTGCTCCGGTATCCAATAATATCTTGGTCCTTCGGTCGTTCACTGCACCCAATACGAGGGCTCTCATTCTAACTCGGCGATCAAACGTCTGTGCTGACCACCATCCCAGCCGCTCTCCCGGAAGCAGCTTCATTATCCTGGTACGATGCACAGCCTGGTCTGACTGCCGAGTTACACTTGCAATCGCTCGGTTGTTATCATCTAACTCACCGAGCTCACGTTCAATTCCGTCGATTTCACACATCCGATTGCCACCCCCGCTTCTTCCCTCGGGCCGTCCTGCTTCGCCTACGAAGGCAAACAAGAAGTTCGCCTCAACTGCAGGTTCAGCTGACTGTGGCAGCCCGGCATATTCCAACCCAGTCAGTGTTGGCGGGCCGCCGAGTTTAAATCACTCGGCGCGTAAAGGTTTTGCAGGTCTTCTGGCACTTGCGACTTGTCGACAGAGTTCTTCACGAACGCAGCCAGCTTCTCATATTGACGGAACAGCTCACACTGGCCGCCTTCATGGACTTGTCTGCAGAATTTGCAGCGTCGTCGACAATAGTGAGCCGAGTGCCCCATTCTTCCACAAGCTGCACAAGGTCCTCGTTGGGTGTTGTCGCGTGATCCATCTCCACGATTCGACTGTTCTCGTTGGTTGTACGGTCGCGGAGGTCGGTTCGCTGAGTTTCCCCAGCTTCGGTTCGAGCCTTTCTGGTCTCCCGCCGAGTTCTCTCGGCGGTCCGGTGTATTTCCCTTATCATTGGAAACGCCGACGTCAATGTAGTCGTCGTCTTCCGCTGAGTCGTGTCCTCCGGACTGGTACTCATCATCCCATTCGTCTTCGGAGTTGTACGGACTCGGCGGGTTCTGATCGATGAGTTCCTCTCCGTCGGAGTCAGCGTCAACGACAGTGACTCGGCGGTCGCGGTTTTCTTCCTTGCGACTGCGCTTCTCATCTCGGCGGCTCTGATCCTTCCGCTTGTCATCTCGGCTTCGTGCGGTCACGAGTCGGTCGCGTTGCTTCTTACGCTTCTCGCCGAGGATCCGACGATTGATTATCTGTTCCACCTTACTGATGTCTTCCAACTGCAAGGGGTACATTAAATCCATCACATCGTCATCACCACAATGCAGCAAGAAGTGTTCGACATGGTCAGCTGCGTCGGCGCCACCCTTCTCGTACTGGATCTTGGCTGTCCGAGCGTACCCGTTGAGTCGGATCAGGAAGTCGCAGATCGGTTCGTTGACTTTACGTCTCGCCGAGTAGTAACGAGTGCGGGCGGATTGGTCGAACTGTGAGCAGTAATAATCCAGGAACGCCTCGCTGAGTAGTTTCCAACGTCGCTGAGTCTTCTTCGGCAGCTGCCTGTACCAACTCTTCGCCGCGCGTCCCAAGCATAGCGAGAAAGGCTCGCACCATGCACTTTGGGGCATCCTGGTGCTCTTCATCTCGTAGATGAACCGCTTGAGCCACTGGAGCGACGCGTTAGAGCGGTAGCGCTTTCCTTCGAACTCGGCGATTTTGTCGAGCGAGGCGTGGGTTCGGACTTCTAGGTACTGCGTCGAGTCCTCTTCAGCCGCGTCAAAGCTCAAGTTTCGAATGTAGTCCTTCACGGTTTCTTCTCGGTTACCTCTCACGTCGAAGGCATCGCCGTCTTCTTCATCCTCCTCGTAAGCCTCAGCCTCATCTGCAGCGTCATACAATTCACGATAACGACCTACATTTCGCTGCCCACGACTCGGCGCTCGCTGAGTCGGGTTTAGCTTTAATGGAGTCAGCATGTGAGAGTCTTCGAAGTACGGAGTCCCTTGCGTAGCGCGGAACACTTCACGTCTCTTCGTCTCCGGGGTTTTTGGCAAAGGAATCTTGCTCGGGTCCTCGCCGAGTGGTTTGAACTCGGCTACTCGGCTGTACACCTTCTTCGTTCCGCCAGGGGCCTTCTCCAATCCAAACGCCACTCTGAGCTTCTTCTTCCATTGCCAGAGCTCGGCTCCGCCACGGGTCAGACTCTAGTCGGACAGAATGAGGCTGTTTGGTCGGCTGTTGCACCGATAGCCCATCGCCTTCAACAGCAACACAGTTTCTTCCACCAACTGATTGATGTTGGCTGCACGCACCGGCTGAGTTAACTCGGGACCCAACATCGGCCACTTCGCCTGCGCCATCGCCACAGGCGCGAACATCATCATCCATTCCGATCTCGTTCTCATCTCCTCGCCGAGTCGAGCCAACACTTTATTGGCGCTCGGCGTATCGGCGTTCCTCGTCGCTTTTGGAATAAGGGGCGGACGGTCCTCTTGAGCAACACCATGGTCTTCTTCATCTTCTTCATCGTCCGCACCTTCGTCGAGCTCGGCGATAAATTGCGCTCGACAGGACGTGGGGCTCCCATGCGTCCCACCTGCAGCGTCAACTCTTCCACCTCGCCAAGTAGCTCGGCGGTAGTCTTCGGTTTCTCCGAGCTCAGCGTCTCGGCCTTCTCTTCATACTCTCCTTCACT
>NW_003303701.1:121224-131929 GCF_000142945.1 Phytophthora infestans T30-4 | reverse complement strand
CCAACCTAATCTCTTGACGCTACCAGTCAATACCCTACAAGCTATGCCTCTCGAGTATTGACGGCAGGCATAATCCAGCCCTATGCAGGGACTTACCGGAAAAGTGTACACGTGTCTTGGACTAGGAAAATTCTGCTCTGTTATCTTCTGGGAGCCCTTTCGGCTCCCCCTATTTAATCCTATGCTTCTCATAAAAATATCTAATGAAATGTAGTCGTTTCGGATCTCTACCGACCCTTCAGCTGAGTTCCGGCGACCGTTGAGCTCAGCGGCTATCCGGATAGCATATCCGGACAGATCGCCGAGTACTTACCGTGATCCTTTGTTCCTAAGCTCTGGGTTATCAGACCGAGCCGATTCTTGATCGAAAGTAGGTTGGCGTATGGTCGAATCTGGAAATCCCTACACCACAAAGGAAACGAACGTCAACTGAGACCGCAAACGCACAGGCTCACGAAGCTGTACTCTCAGTCGTTGTGTAAGGGAACAAAAATGATGTTAGTTTGAGTTTGTAGATATTCTTAGAAATTGCAACACTTACCATTTTAGTGCGGAGAATTAACGGCAACGAGCGGACTCGAACCCGCGACAACCCTGCTCCCCGAGGGGCCCTCAATAAGCTGGCCGTCTTAACGGCTTGCGCTGTCAGCACTTAACATGAAACTGGGATCAGCTCAAAGTTGGTCTTTCACCAACAGTAATATATATACTGCTTCATTTTATGGTAGATCACAAATATCAACACTGAGAGTAGACCTACACCTTTGTTTGGCAAATTTTCGCGACTGGTTCCTTTGAGTGAAATCAAGGTTAAAATCGGCGCTTAATTGGCAGGAGGTGCAAATTTGTGGACATCACAGCACCTTGTGCTTTGAACGCGTTTTCATTTGCTAGTAGATGCAAATATCTCGAAAAAATCGAGGAGGGAATGGGCTTTCTGAAACTGTTTGCATTTTACCCCTTTTCAAAGTGGTTGCTGAGGAATGATCAGAAATATGCACAGCTTGTGACACGGTGCTTAATTGGCCATATCCCTTAAGGACAAAAAAGAGGACCAAAAGTTGATGACTTGTTTGGGGTAGATGCTCCTGTGAATGTACATAGAAATGTATCCCTGTATAAGCTCGCTACAACCATACTAGCAACTCTTCATTAAACCCACGCATGAGTGGAATGACTTTCCGGAGAGTGTTTTCTCCTTAAGTTAAGGACAAAGTCGTCAAATTCAATAGTATTATCAAGTATAATTTCAATTCCATACAAAGTGGCGTCGGGTGTCTTAACTGTCATATCAGACAGCTTGCCCCGCTCGAATTTTGTCCTTAAATTGTGAATTCCGGTCAAATTTGATGCTGGTCTATGGGAAGAATCACCTCTTTCAAAAATCAAGCTAAGCTTATTTGAAGACGACACAGTTACGGATGGTACCCTGTCGCTCCATTTAAGTTCGATGTCGTACCTAATGTGAGCTTTATGGAGGCTTAACTTAAGCCTTAAATGCTTAAGCCGCTCGGCTATTGGGTACCGTACCACTACCAGGATAAAGACAAGTCTCTAGGACAAATGAGATATATTAAGACTCGTTTGTCAGGTATTATTCGACCTCTAGGACGCCACAGCCCAACACCCAGAATGAATTAATGCAAATGCGACTTTCGTTGTCACTCGGACGTTTATTCATGCTTCATTGTATAGCCTATATAGGCTGATGTTAGCAAGTGCGGGGCGTTTCTTCTGCCGACTTGAAGTATTACTTCTTGTAGTTCTTGTGAGATACCAGCCCTGCGTGAAGAGGCCAGCACCAGCAGTACATACAAGTGGACTGTCAATGCCTGGCATTGACACTGACAGCCAATCCTACATCCTATCCTACGCATGTTGCTGCAGCCTGCGGCTGCGCACTTACCGACGTGCCACGTGCGGATGCGTGCGGTTATACCAATTTTACTATGATCGATGGACTCGAGCGACCGTGCTACCGTGCTGCTCACGACGACACTGACTTAGGTAAAGTATTGTTTATATTAGTTTATGTATCCAATAGAACTTGCGGAGAGGCGTACTGCCTTGCGTGAGGCTTGCTCTCTCTCACACAACTCATTTTGCGGTTCAGCAAACCCCAGAGAGAAGAGCAAGCCCACACCAGTACTGCAGCCCTGTCGTGGCCTCTTGCCCGGCACTCACTGTGTTTACGTACCTCTTTTGATTGCTTTACTACTTAAGTGTAAGTCTATTCTAATGGCACCTACGCTAAGAGGTGATCTACGCTTAGAGAGCAGTCCAGTGACGCGCCCTGCGTCACCTCAGGTTATGAGCCCAACAAGGGTCCATGGCTCGACAACGGACGCACCTGGTGTGGAAGACCCAAACGCTGGCTGATTTTTGACGAATGGGAGTCGAGGAGTGCGCCGATTGGCTGATAATGTGGCTGACGTGGCTACTGGTCGTGACGATGATGTTCTGTCACACGAAGAAGCCGAGCACCTTATCCGGTCTTTATCCGGAATTTAAGGTGGCCGATCATTGGTAGAAAATCTACTTGAAAGGTTGCAAGCTCGCAACTTTCCAGTTAGAAATCAGCCACCACCGCCACAAAGCAATCCGAGTGACGGCATTGACTCCAGCACAGGGCACAGCAAAGCCCAGAGCAGCCTACCAAGCATGCTGGACAACCAGAACCCCGGCGGGCGCTACGACCACGCAGAGCTCGCATAGCACACGAAGTCGCTGCGCAACACGGCCACATCCGGCTGCCCCCGTTATTGAAAAGGGAAGAGTACACGGCGTGGGTTAGTGTGGTGCCGTTGCACTTCGAGAGCCGTCTGCTCGGCGAGATTACTTATGGTGCCGAGAGATTTGACTCCGTGGAAGGCTACAAGAGGACCAAGTATGCTGAGTGGTACAAAGCAAGGAAGGTGAAGGCCTTCTCAGCCTTAGCATTGTCGCTCTCGGCGGATCTACGTACGACATTCAAGATCAACTCGATCCGTGATCAGATGGATGCCCCGTCACTACTTTGGTAGCGAATTACCGATCATTTTGAGGCGGGTGACGGCGCTAGCCCTGACTACCTACGGCGCGAGCTGATGAACCGTCAGCTGAAACCCAAGGAAGCTGTGACTAAGTATGTGCAAGACATTGACGCTATGGTACGCCGAGTGCGACTAGCGAAGGGCGAGTTTAAAGAGTGGGAACATGCAAGTCTACTCATTTCGAATACGCTGTTGTTGTTTCCCGAGCTGGCACGAGAGCACTCACTTTGGATGAGCAAGCATGATCGTCAGACCATGACACTCGCTGAGGCGTTACAGCGCCTGCGCACTGCGAAACACTCAGCAACCAATTGCAACAGCAGATGTCGCTGGCGGCGCCAAGGACAACGCAATCAAACGCGAACCAAGTGACCAATGTGAGTCAACATGCAAGACAAGGACATGCAGGCATTCGTCAGAGGCAGCGCAAGGGCATGAACGCTGACAAGAAACAGTGCTATACCTGTGCTAACTGTGGCCAGTATGACCATTGGTACGCTGAATGTACTGTGAACACTGGCATGGAGCTGAGCCTGAGTTGGTACAACGCTTGAAGAAAAAGAAGGCCAAGAAGCTGATTAACTCAGTGTGTCGCGTGCAAACGACCCCAACGACTGGCGAACCGTCACCTGTTTGAGAACTTGGCGCTGAGATCGCCGCATACAAGTGAGGGTGCGACTGAAGCAAGCCGTGAGAAACGTTCGGAGTCGCCCATCTACTCTCCGACGTCACGTGCAAGTGATGACGATGAGACGGAAGAACGCATAGGATGATGTGAGCGTACCGATGACGCCGCAGCAGTTGCAGTTACAACCCAGTCAGAGCATGCAGCTTGCTCAAGTTGTGCAACTTACTCAAGCTGTGCAAGTTGTTCAACCCAGTCAGAGCATGCAACTTGCTCAAGTTGAGCAAACTACTCAAGCTGTGCAAGCTAATCAACCCAGTCAGAGTATCCAATCTGCTCAAGCCATGCAAGCTGTGCAAATTATTCAACCTCGCCAGAATGTGCAACCTACCCAAACCATGCAAGCCATGCAGCCTATGCAACTAGTACAACCTATGGCGAGTACTCAGCGTGAGGTCGGAGCACCGTATGGATGGCAGATATCGTCTATGGGACGCTGTGCAGCGCCAGGGGGAGGGTGGGATCCTTGCTAAGACCACCTTCCGACGTGGTAAACCACTATTCCAACTCCTTGGGCCCAGGGACTTTCGAGTGGATCGCAGAGACCTATGTTTGAGCCAGGCCATAGAGGTGGACCACAAGTGGGTTCACTTGTGCCAGGGGATACCTACCAAGGTCGTTATGCTGAGCCACGAGCATATCAAGGACTTGAAGGATGACTGTACGATGGAGGATCGTATGGTGGATGGAGAGGATCTAACGGACCATTTGATGGAGGACTGTATGAAGGAGAGTGGCCTGGACTAAGAGAAGTACATACCAATCAGTCTGTTGACTATGGGCGGGGCTACACATCTCCCTTTGGAGGAGGAGACTGGAGACTGCCACCTCGGGAGAGTGTTGGACCCCCAAGGTCGTCATTACGATGCTACTCGCCAATAAGAGGTCCACCTGGGCCTCGCTACCAAGGACGCTCGCAGGATCTTGGACGCTCACCAGATCGCAGACGCTCGCCGATCCGTGGACGTTCGCCACCTCGTGGGAATGTTAGACCTTCATGCTCGCCACCTCGCTGGCGATCGCCGACTAGAGGACGTGCAGGACTGCGTCACTCGCAGTTAAGAGGACGATCGCCATTGCGTGGCCCCCAGAGTCGAGACATATCGCCTCCTCGTGGACAACCAAGACGTGATGGACTAGTGCAACGCAGACGTGGAGGACGCAGTCGGTCGCTACGCCGGAATCTGACGAGTCACTACGGACCTAAACTTGAAGAAGGTCACAATCTCCGAAGCAATGAGACAGGTCCCAGAGGTGGACCAACTCAGGGTGCTGCTCAGGGTACTGAGACCGACCAAGGGCAAGACACTGCGAACCAAGGTCAGCCGTTTTCGGTGAATGCAGTTGGACGCGATGAGAACATGCAACCTGTTGAGAGAAACTTGACGGAGTGGAGCCTCGACTCGGTATCACAGGCCAACATTTGTGGTGATCTATCTCTGTTCACGACACTGCGAGAAGACAAGACGAGCCGACTGGACTTCGCTAATGGTACGACGGAGCATACGACGGTTAGTGGCTCTGTTCTACTGCGTGTTGTCAATCAAGCAACTGGTGAGCGCGAGGATCGTCTGCTGGACGATGTAGTCTACACGCCGAATGCCAAGGTCAACTTGATTAGTATGGGATACCTGCAGACTACAGGCAACTACAGGCTGATGTGTTCTATGGACCAGAAGACGGCGTGAATGTCGGGAAACCAGGCACCACCCTAAAGTTTGAGATGCGAGACAACCTCTACCGGCTGCGAAGTGAAAAGGCAACCGGCATGATGGTCATGGCTATGGCTAAGCAAGCTAGCTGTAGAAGACAAGAAGACGATGGAGCTATTACATCAGCGTTTTGGCCATCTACACATGGCTTTGCTCCAGGTGATGGCTGATAAGATGGATTTGGGGGTAAAACTCAACACGAACGATCTGAACACCTACGAATGTATTGCCTGTGTTGTGAGCAAGACAAAATCCATGAGTCACAAACGTCTTCCTGTTCGCTCGACTAAGCCGCTTGAAACTCTGGCTATGGACATATGTACGATGAATGTGAAGACGGCAAGCAAGGCTACTATGTTCATGTTCATTGTGGATGTTGCTACGAGATATAAGTGGGCCTATCTACTCGAGAAGAAGGGTCAAGCTACCTGGTTCATTTTGAAGCTGCTAAAGGAGCTGCAGACGCATCACAAAGACTACAAGGTGTTGCATCTTCGGTCGGACCAAGGTGGTGAACTCGCTGGAACAGAACTGCATGAGTACTGCGTTGAACACGGCATCGTGGAGCAGTTCACGAACGCGTACTCTCCCCAAGAAAACGGGATCACAGAAAGGGCGAACGGCATGGTGCTGCCTCGTGTGCGAGCGCTGCTGACAGCAACACATCTACCGAACATGCTGTGGGGAGAAGCTTTGCTGCACATGGAGAAAACACTAAACATGCTACCTACCAAGATGTTAGGAATGACTTCGTCGCACGAGAAGCTGTATGGACGGAAGCCGCCCCTGAGTATGCTGATATCTGGGGTTGTATTGCGCATATGCGAGTACCACCTGAGTCAAGACAGAGAAAGGAGAAGCTTGAACCACGGGCACAAATGTGTCTATTACTCGGTTACAGCGACTCTACGAAGGGCTACAAGTTTCTAGACCTATTGACCTGTCAGGTGAAGACTGCGCAGAGCGAGAATTGCCGCTTTCACGAGGAGTTTACAGTAGATGGAGTCTACGTGAAGCGACTACTGGAGAATGCGTACCTGGCCACGCTGCACGTGTTGCCGGAGAAGCCATCAGTGGTGAGAATTAAGACGAGTATAGAGACCTACGCTACAGAGAATAATGGCTCTGTGCCGATGAGCAAGGCAGGCGAACTTCTAGAAGTTGTGGACCGAGAACAAAAGTCCAATGGGAGTGCAGAGCATGATGACTCGTTGAGCGTCAAACAGCAGGATGTGGAGAGGTCTGCTGACCCTCAGGTTGCACCTGAGAAGGGACCTGAACCGGTGAAGGTGACAAAGAGACGCAAGCGCAAGGCGCGAAAAAAAACCGTGAAGGAAGACACTGAATTTGCAATCAAAGAACCGCCAGTCGAGCCATGTCTGAAGCGACCGAGAAGGACGCAGAAGGAAAACGTACGATTGAGTGACTACGTGGTGGGCCAAGTGATAGCGCATGGCATGGACGTGGGCATTCCTACAGCATACAAGCAGAAACGGAAGAATAAATTCTGGATCCAGTGGCGGGCCGTGATGCTGGCAGAGCTGGCGTCGCCGAAGAAGCACAAGATCTGGCGACTTGTACCGCGGAGAAAGGCGAAAGGTGTCAAGGTGATAACATGTCGATGGGTCTTCGTGGTGAAACGATATGAGCGTGGACGTGTCAAGCGGTTCAAAGCTCGTCTCGTCATCCACAGATTAAAGCAACAGCTCGGCATCAGCTAAAGTGAAATATATGCACCTGTGATTCACTTTGAGACTATTCGTGCGGCCATCTACTTTGCTGTGCAGCGAGGATGGGAGATACTCCAGTACGACGTGAAGACAGCGTTCCTGTACGGAGATCTCGACGAGATGATATACATGGAGCAGCCGCCTGGGTTCCAAATTGATGGACCAAGCGCTGTATGCGAGCTTTTGAAGAGCCTCTATGGATTGAAGCAGGCGCCCAATGTTTGGAACCGGACTTTACATGCGAAGTTGGTTACATTGGGCTTTGAGCGTAGGGACTCAGACTATGGGTTGTATACGTTGAAGGAAGAGGGTGAAGTTAAGCTGCTATTGACTGTCTACGTGGATGACCTACTACTATTGGGACCTCGAGACCTGTGCGCCAAGATTGCAGCTGCACTGCAAAAAACCTTCGAATTGACTACGATGGGTACTGTCAAGTACTTACTTGGTGTCGAGATCTGATCGACAGACCAAGTCGACAGATTGTATACTGTCAGAAACAATATGTGCTGGAAGTACTTAAGCCTTTCCACATGTCGGATTGCAACGGATGTACTACTCCTGAGGCTACTGTACTGTCTAAGACTACTGTACCTGCGACAAAGGACTATCTGCCGTACCGTGAGCTAGTGGGTGCACTTCAGTACCTAGTGAACGCGTTGAGGCCTGACATTGCGCATGCAACGAGACATCTTGGCAAGTTCCAGGCGTCTTACGACCACACACACTACGCACAAGCTAAGAGGGTACTTAGGTATCTATAGGCTACGTGTGACTACGGTTTGGTGATGAACGTACCTGAGGGAACTACTGCAAGTGTACGCTGCTACTCAGATGCCGACTATGCGAATGATTCTGTGGATAGAAGAAGCATCAGCGGTTATGTGTACACGCTTGACGGTAACGTGATATCGTATACATCAAGAAAGCAGGAGATTAACTCCCTGAGTACGTAAGCGGAGTATGTGGCGATGGCTGAAGCCACCAAGGACGTGCTGTGGCTTGCGGGCCTTTGTGAGGAACTGGCCTGGAAGCATCCAGTACCATTACTGTTGGGTGATAACGAGGGAACAATCTCGTTGACCACCAAGCCTAGAAAGCACTCCAAGTCTGAGCACATAGACAACAAGTATCATATGCTGAGACGAAACGTGGAGCTGAAAATGCTCACCACGCCGCACATTGGGACCGAGCAGATGGTCGTGGACATCATGACCAAGCCACTTGCGGTGGTGAAGCTCACTCGCTTTCGTCAAGCAATGAAGGTGTTGCCAGTGGTTTCCTCGGACGATACTACTACCTCTACGGAGCCTGCGGCTTCTACTACGGCTGCTATGGCTGCGTCTCCTGCTACGACTGCTATTGCTGCAATACGAACGGACTAGTCAGAGATTGAACTCTGTCAGATTGCGAAGGACTAGGACAAATGCGAGAAGAGTTAGCGATTGCGTTGGCCAAACGCGACAGCTACAGTGTGTTTGAGTGCGATGGTGTGCTGGGAAAGCCAAGAAGGTTGCACCTGTCTTGCGTAGTTCTACTACGATACTACACGTGCTGCACCTGTGTTGACAACGGACGCTCCGACTTCGGATGTGAGGGAAACTGCTATGGATGAGGACGGTGTTGACTGTGGCATGCTGGTTGCTGTACGGACTACTGTGCTGCTGGCCTACGACTTTGAGCTATGGGGCAGCGACTTCAACCTGTGAAGTCTTGTGTGTGATCGCGTCAATCAAGGCGCTGTATTGCCGAGATCAAGTGTGAGTGTGAGATGCCAGCCCCTGTGTGAAGAGGCCAGCACCAGCAGTACATACAAGTGGACTGTCAGTGCCTGGCATTGACACTGACAGCCGATCCTACATCCTATCCTACGCATGTTGCTGCAGCCTGCGGCTGCGCACTTACCGACGTACCACGTGCGGATGCGTGTGGTTATACCAAGTTTACTATGATCGATGGACTCGAGCGACCGTGCCGCCGTGCTGCTCACGACGACACTGACTTAGGTAAAGTATTGTTTATATTAGTTTATGTATCCAATAGAGCTTGCGGAGAGGCGTACTGCCTTACGTGAAGCTTGCGCTCTCTCTCACAACTCAATTTGCGGTTCAGCAAACCCCAGAGAGAAGAGCAAGCCCACACCAGTACTGCAGCCCTGTCGTGGCCTCTTGCCCGGCACTCACTGTGTTTACGTACCTCTTTTGATTGCTTTACTACTTGAGTGTAAGTCTATTCTAATGGCACCTACGCTAAGAAGTGATCTACGCTTAGAGAGCAGTTCAGCCCTGTCGTGGCCTCTTGCCCGGCACTCACTGTGTTTACGTACCTCTTTTGATTGCTTTACTACTTAAGTGTAAGTCTATTCTAATGGCACCTACGCTAAGAAGTGATCTACGCTTAGAGAGCAGTTTAGTGACGCGCCCTGCGTCACCTTAGCTCTCGATCAAGCCGACGTACTAGTAAGGTAATTTGCTGAACTGGATCACTTCCATCAAAAGAACCACTGACAACAGTCCAAAACTCCAACCGAGTCAAAAACGTACGCAAATATATTGCGTATACGCCTAATCTTCCTTTTACTATCGGTTCATTATCCTTTTTGGCCGACATATGAGCTACTCCAGGCATCCCACCAAAACCAGCACGAGGCAGTCCATAGCCAACTTGTCCAGGCGATAATCCACCGAAATTGAAGCCACCAGCACTGTAGACCCCACGACCACCGCTACAAGCACCAACAACAACAACTCCTGAGGCGCTAGCAACACTGCTAGATACCCCATACCCCATACTCACGGTAGAAGCAGCTCCTATGATAGCTGTAGCTCCAACTCTAAAACCTCCACTGGCTGCAGCCGTTACAGGCGGGGCCAGCATTGAAACACCGGAAACCATAAAGAAGTGTAGAATTGAGGAGGAAAAAAACCTCAAAGTGACAACCCCCTCTCAGTTATACACACAGTATACACTAACGGTCGTATAGTACATCGTCCTACGTATACATCATCAGGAGCAAGCAAGTCCCTCAAAACAGCAGAAGTCTGGCGGAAATCGAAGCGGGTTATGCAACGTTAACTAAATGAGGGTGTGAAATTGCGTATTTGGGACTAAGCCGAAATGATGCTATATTCAAGATCCGTGTGCGAAGCACGCGGGCTTTAACCCAGGACCAAGCATCGCTAAGCATCGCTCGGACCTTTAGGGTTAATGCCCAGGAAGGTCTGGGTTTCGGTTTAGCAGGATATTAAAATTCCTGCCAACACCTCCAACTTTTAAGCTTTGCATGCCCACGACATCCATCCTCTCGAATATGAGATTTTTACCTTTAATATCCAATTAAGTACTAATACTGGCTTAACGTTGCAAAAGTGCCCTTAACGCTGCAATAAAAGCCGGATAGAGCCGGATACTTAACGTTGCAATAACGCAATCCGGCGGAGATCGACGCGCCATCCTCATATGCTTAGTGCTGGACGGGCCTGGTATACTGGATCAGATGTAGCCGTCAGCACGGGGTTTCAAAAGATCTCGACGGTATAGGTGTCG